>NC_081185.1:11486669-11702602 GCF_029867415.1 Vicia villosa
GAGCAACATTAAAATCATAACTAAATTCATTCTAAGGAGCAAAACAAAAATAATTACATCATTTCAAATGAGCAGGCACATCATTCAAAGAGTCCTGGTGAACAGAATTTAAGTCGTAAACATAATAGATGGTGGATAGCCTAAAACCCACCACTAATACCCGACTATATCAAGATTGACAATAGCTTCTTGATGTATACCTTCATGTAGACCAATAGATGGGTCAAGCTTTTATGTCTAAAGATTGATTGCAGATTCTTTATGCATCTCCAAAGTAATGTGTTCATTGTCGTTAGCCGAAGATGTCTCATGATTTTCCTTTTCGTCAGTAAAATTCAACTCTTATCCATATGTGGAGTTATTCTATTACAGTCCTAATGATGTAATGGATTTTTTTCAATAGATATAAGTGGTAGGACGTAAGGATATTGCAAGTTTGGTGCACGTAAGTGTTGTTGAAATACATGTCATTATAGAACATTATCATTTTTTGTATTTCCTCAATTAATTTATTCATTTTCTGTAAGCATTTAGGTACATTCACCGTGTTTGTATAGAGTTAAATAAATTGAGTATTCACTATGCCAAAATTAATATTTTGTATCGCCTGATTTAATAGCACTTTTAAAGAAAGGGCTATTAAAAGGAAAAAAACATATCTATAATAGCACTTTATGTTCGGGCGCTATTATAAAATACAAACAGTGTGATTTTCATAGCATTTTGTGGAAAAACGCTTTTGTTAAACTTTAGTAAGATAGCACTTTTCTCAAAATACTATTAATATTATACACTAAGATAGCACTTTTGACAAAACGCTATTAACTTTTTGATATTTGCACACCAAAAGAGTGATTTTGTGTAAAAAAAAAAAGTACTAAAATAGCGTTTTGTAAATAGTGATATTAATGAAACATCCAATAATACTACTTTTTAGAGAAAGCTCAATCAAACATGAAACAAAAAACGTTTACAATAGCGGCGTGGTTAATAGCGCTTTTAGACGCTATCAAAAACAAAAAAACGCTATTAAATAACTTATTTGGCGTAGTCTTGGATCCGTTTTTTATTCGATGGGTGTATAATCAACCAAGAGACATTCAAGATTACTTGAAAAACTGTTAATTGATGGAGGAAAAGAATGTGACTTCGCACCATATCTCTGTTCCTACGTATTTTTTTAATTGATGTTTATGTATTCTATATTTTGTTTTGTTTTAGCAAATACTAATAATATACATGCTCATATTTGTTCAGTGGTCATTAAAAACTGATCATAATATCATTTAAGACAAATATGATAATTGTACTATGTTCCTAGCATGATCCACTCGACAAGAAAATGAAAGAGATTATTTATTTGTAAATGTATATATGATACATTCTTTTTCTTTGATATTGTAAGTAGTTTAGCATGTAATATGTTTAATTCATATTCAATGTACAGTGTTATAGAGCAAGTGAATATGATGGAAAATATTAAAAGAAAGCCCTCATGGATCTATCCTAAAGTTAGTGACTCGATTACCCTTTTCTTTCATTTACATTCATGTGTGGTTATATTCACGTGTGGTTACATTCATGTTTGGTAACATTCATTTCTAGACGAGGAAACAACCCGAGAAATACGAGTGTAGGTATTATATCATGAAACACATGTTAAACATTGTCCTTGTCGGCATTATTGACTCATGGGATAAGGTATATATGTCATAATATGTTTATATATATTAATATGTAAGTTGACTATTGAATTATTATCATGCATGGTATTTTCTTTTTTAACGACGTAACCCCATTCCCCATTGAGGACTTTGTCGATCTTCGTAACCGTTGGACATATATCCACAATGTGCTTAAGGGTCTTGCTACTTGATTTATTGAGATGTGCTAATGACTCATTTTCTGTATATGATGATGTGAATATTACTTTTGACTTAAACATATTTTGTTTAATGTAAATATTAATTTTGGCTTTTGATGCACAATGTTAGTTATTTTTTATGCTCTTTGTGCATGGTTAACAAAAATACGGGTTGTTGTAAATTCTCTGATATGGTTATAGTAGTAACAGGATATAAAATTGGAAAAATTTGAGAAGCACAGAATTGCATATTTAAAACAGAAGAAGTTTTGACCAAGTACTCAGATCAAATGGGATATACATCTGTCCAAGTACTCAGATCAAATGGGATATACATCTAATTATTCCTTCTTTACCACTTAGGGCTCGTGGCATTCAATTGTGTTTATTACGTTATTTGAGCAGAGACGAGCATCCAAGCAACAAGCTATACACCAGAAACCCAAATACTCGATGAAAAGAGAGGCATACACCTAACTCTTCCTTTTTCATCTGACTTTATTTAGAAAAAGAGTTGGAAATGATTTTAGGTTACGCGGGAAAAGAAACTCGGTGTTGACCAAGTGTTTTGATTTGCGATTGGTAAAATTGATTGAAAAGTTTGAAAAACGACTTGATTTTGATCAAGAGTTGGTTCTCTTTTAACTTGAAAAGTTTTTGAATTGACGGTTGATTTTATTTGAAAATTGTTTTGATTAGGTTTTGAAAATGAACTTGATGCTTATCATGTATTTTATTTATTTTTGGTTTCAAATTGATTTGAAAAGTTTTGATTTCATTGTAACGTGAATTGTGCAAATTGAGTTAATGTAAGCAATTAGGCGTAACGTAATGCAAGGGTTCGTACGGGACGTAACAAAAATATAAAATGCAATGCAACGACAACGAATTGAAAAATTCCGCACGTAAATACAAGAAAATCCAGTAAGTTACTAACGGACAACGCGCTCATCGCAATCAAATTAAAGAGTATACAAGACGCGCGATATTAAATAAATTATGTGTTTCTTAAAGTTCTATTTTTAAATAAAAATGAAATATTTTTCACCACAATCCAAATTCACAACTGTTGTGAAATAGAATGATAATTCACCATGGTTTATATTATCTACCGTGATGAAATAGGTTACCTATTAAAAATAACTTATATCACTTCATAGCAGATTGTGTTTAAAGGAAACCATAACTTCTTTCACCTTAACCTAAGCTCTCAAAACACCAACATAACTTCTCCAACTAGTGTGAATCAAGGGAAGGTGTCACGAATTCTTGCAAGACGAAACAAATACCTCATTTCTTTCTCTTAATTTTCCACAAATCTTTTTCATTGAAGGTACTTTCATGAAATATTTTATTAGTTATAATATTGTTGTTCAAAATATTTGTCTTGTGTTTGTTGAGAAACGATGTTATTTGTGTTATTTTAGATATTTTTATTATAGATGGTCTTTGTGAAACATGTTAAGACGAGATTATAGTTTCTATATTGTTGTTTTTGTTGATAAATATTGTTGTTTGTGTTATTGTAGATGTTTTTTATTATGTATGTTGATGTAGATGTTGTTGATTTGTTAAAGTAAGTTGTTCTTTATGCCAAAGTAAGTTGTTTTTTTTGCTGATAAATATTGTTGTCTGTGTTCAAGTATGTTGATAAATGTTCAAGTATGTTGATGAATGTTGAAGTATGTTGATGTTTTTACTGATAAATGTTGTTGTGTGTGTTATTCTTAATGTTATTCCTTGTACATTGCAGCTTTCATTTCGTACCTCCAACATGTCCTAGAAGATGAGTTTATTATATCCAATGTTATTTGAGTTTTTTGACCAACCCTTTAGTAAATACTCCCTCGTCCCAAAATATAAGAGAAAAAAACAAAAAACACTTATTAAGAAAAAGTAAAAACACAATAATTTGGATGATGATTTTTTGTAGTTTTCTTGTAACAATTGTCTTGGGAAGATGTAAAAACAATTTTAATTGGTGGTTGGTTATAGAAAAAATAAGAGAGAAAATAAATTAAATGCAATTTGCATTTAATTCCACCTTAAAAAAATGACAGCTAATTTTTTTCTCTTATATATTGGGACAAGAAAAATGTATTTTTTTCTCGTATAATTTGGGACGAAGGGAGTATATAACATTTGAATTGAATTAGAAAATAGTAATATAAAAATTTAAGTTATATTAGAAAATAACTTACACTAATCGATGTTTTTCGATGTTTATGAAGCTTATTATTCTGATCTTAGACTTTAATTGTTGGAATATGATTAAATGCTACTTATCCTTTTTTGTCCCTTAACATTACCTCGGGATCCATTTTAGTCCATTGATATTTAAAATGTTCCAATTGACCCCTTAACTATTAAAATAGCATCACGTTTGTCCTTCGTTTATTTCCATTAGTGAAAGCCAGAAAAAGTTATCCACGTGGATTAGATCAATGGTGATGTGGCAAAAAACTCACTTCAGATCCTCCTTCATTAATATTTTTTTCATAGTTGGTACAAACAATGAATTCAACAACCAACCAATCTTTACTTAGTTGACTCTTTTTTCTCCTCATTCAACCAATGTTTGTTGTTTATTTCAATTCAATAAATTAAACTTGAAATTTTCCAAAAATCATTTCTCTTCTTTATTCTGAATCTGATTCTGAATTTTCTCTCCTTGATGAACTTCTCCAAAATCTAGCATAATAAAATCTCTCCCACATATCTTTCTCAAGAGCCATAGCATTTTCATTATTGTTATCCTCAAGAGTGGGTCGCACAACACCATAACCCATGGAAACAGAGAGAGTGAGAAGCCTTGCTATCATTTTTCTTATAGCCCCAATTGTAACAACCCATGTTGTGAACTGAGATACAGTGCTGAAGTTGTAGTACATCATCCTAAAACCTCATTGTTCCACGCACATTGGTTTCATATTTTCTTCTCCTAAAGGTTATATTCTCAAATCTATCATCCATAAAAAAAAGTCAGTTTATACAAGATAGCAGAATAAGAGATACACATAGGGTAAATACGAGGTACATCGTTAACATTGTCGCAACAACCACAAGAATAGTTATGACGTTTCGATTGTAACAAACCTTCTTTTATAATCCTCCACCGCCGTCGCTTTCTAAGTATTTTCCAACAAAGACCCGTCTGGAGTTTGTAAACGGCTAACAGAAAAACATTTGCTAACCCGCCTGATGGGTTAGGTTTAGGTTTGATGTAGGTGTTCCTGACTATGATCATTTTGGTGGGATGGATAAGAATTGAGAAGAGTTTTGTGTTTTTCAAAAGCTGAATCGGACTTTGCAGTGTGAATCGGATACGATTATTGTCGGTTGTGTGAATCGGAGTTTGATGGTGATTTAACAAAAAAATTATTTTAGATACTAATAAGGAAAAAGGGATTTGCTGCAGATAAGTGTCATGAAGGATTCAGGATGGCCATGGATGTGGTGGTGGAGGATTTGCAAAGTGATTTTTTGAAACAAATTGTTGATTTTTGAGTAAAAACACAATGAAGGTGCGGTGAAGAAGATGGTGATGAAGTAAAAATGCCACATCATATGCCACATGTGTAATATTTGAAACTATTACTGAAAAATTGACAAAAAGGACTAAAGTTGCACTATTTGAAGATATAAGGGATTAAAACGGTCATTTTAAAAATTAAGGGACTAAAATGGACCAGCTGGCTTATTTTTCAAGTACCAGTTAATAGTTTGGTTAATGTTAAATAAAGGTAAAATACTCTTTTTGGTCCCTTATGTTAACCCCGAGGTTCATTTTGGTCCCTTAACTTCAAAAAGTGTCATATTGGTCCCTTAACTCTTCAAAATGTGTCATTTTAGTCTTTTTTATTACTTTAGCGACAAAAAAACTCAAAAATCGATCGCTAAATCAATCGCTAATATGATAAAAAGGACTAAAATGACACCTTTTGAAGAGTTAAGGGACCAATATGACACTTTTTGAAGTTAAGGGACCAAAATGAACCTAGAGGTTAACATAAGGGACCAAAAAGGGTATTTTGCCTTAAATAAAAGCCATGCTTTTAGTGTGTGTGTGTGTGTGTGTATATATATATATTAATATTTGTATTTATATATATATATATATATATATATATATATAAATATATATATATATATATATATATATATATATATATATATATATATATATATATATATATATATATATATATATATATATATATATATATATATGAGGGATCAAATTACGCCCTTAAGTTACACTAATAGTTACACTCTTTTATAATCTTTGATATTTTTTTTGGAAATAAGATACTTTATTACCAAAAATCAGTTATTACAAAAGGCGATCAAAGATCCAGCCAGTCCAGAAAACAAAACAGACTAGGCACTACCCCCCTTACATCATAAGTAATCCAATGTGTGTCCTAATCTTGTGATTCATCCAAGCCCTATAAATCAAAATGTCTATAATTTTTGGTCCTATGGTTGTTTTACTTACAATATTACCAAAAATAGTATCATTCCTAAAGCGCCAGCATTCATAAAGAGTTTCACTAAAAGCCATTTTCAGGACTCTAGCTCTCCAATTATTCTGCTTAGTCTGCTGCAGCATCCAATCCAGCTTCATGTTCCATCCCCCCGGGTGATGGCTCACTTGTAATCAGTCCAACACTTTACACCATATACGATTAAGCTCCCTGCATTCAAATAATAGGTGGCTAATAGTCTCTTTAGCACTGCAGAAACTACATCAGTCATTTGTCAGCATACCAAATCATTTCAGCCTTTCTTTTGTCGTAAGTTTTCCATGGCAAACCATCCAAGTCAAAAACTTGGCTCTAGAGCGCGCGTTGTTGTCAAAAAGGATTTTCCTCCATTGCATATTCGGGGTTTCTTCCATGATTTGGAGGTATATATCTTTCACTTTCACTCTCTCTTTGCATGGCAGAATCTGCCACAGGTTTTTCTGGATTACGACATCTCGTAAATTCATTACGGCCTTCATGATCCAGGATCCTGTATTCTTATTCTGCATATGCATGATGTTCTCTCCCTTTAAGTAATATGTGTGTATCCATCGCACCCATAAACCGCCAGCCTTATTGCAAATTTTCCAAAGCAACTTAATCAAATTGGCACGATTCCAATCTTCGAGATTAACCAAGTTCAACCCGCCCTTGTTCTTTGGAGAAAAAATCCTGTTCCAGGCCACCGGAGATTTTTTTGATCCCACGTCCTTCCCAGTCCAGAGAAAAGTTCTGCAAATGGTGTCAATACGGTGGATGATTGTTTGAGGCAAAGGAATACAACTCATCCAATAGTGTGTTATTGAGTAAAGCACATTATGTATCAATTGAAGTCTGCCAGCAAAGCTGAGTAGCCTACCACTCCAATGATGAATCTTGACAAACAGCTTATCCACTAAGGTCATACATTGTTGGACAGTTAGCTTCTTGCTAGTTAGGGTATGCCCATGTATCTGAACGACAAGGACCCTTCAGCAAAATCAGTAGCTTTGAGAATTTCTTGCTTCACCACATCACTAACCCCTCCAATATCTGTTTTACATTTAGCAGGGTTGACTGCCAAACCTGTGGACTTTGTGAAACCTTGGAAGTTTTCCATCAACAACTTGATTGAGCCATAGTATCCTCTAGCAAACATCAACAAATCATCTGCAAAGAAAATATTAACCAGCTGTATTTTTTCACATTTATAGTGAAATCTGAAACCAGGATTTTTGCCCAACTGTTGCAAGGATCTATACAGATATTCCATCACCATCACAAATAAGAGAGGGGATAGGGGATCACCCTGTCTCAGCCCTCTTTTAGCCTGGATACACTCTGAGTGGATGCCATTAATATTGAATTTATAGGACACAGTGGTGACTGCAAGCATGATCTAATTCACAAAAGTTTGAGGAACTCCCAACTCTTTAAGAATGTTGTCCAAGGCACACCATTCTATGCTATCATAAGCCTTCTGAATGTCCATTTGCAACATACATCTGGGTGTCCCTCCTTTCCTACCCTCTTATCATCTCATAGGCCAAAAGAATGTGATCATGAATCCTTTGACCTGGCACGAAAGCAGCCTGGCTTGGGTGAATTATACTTCTCAAAATTGTGCTAAGCCTGGTTGTCATGACTTTAGATATGACCTTATAGATAGTGGAGCAACAGGCTATTGTTCTATAATCCTTTATTATCTTATCAGAATTAGACTTAGTGATAAGTGTAACAAGGGTACAATTTATAGCCTTATACATTTTTCCTCCAATGAAAAATTCCTGGACAGCCTTTATCATATCATCTTTCACTATGTTCCAAGCTCCTTTGAAAAACTTTGAGCCATAGCCATCTATTCCAGGGGCTTTTAGGTCTCCAATGCTATAAAGTGCATTGTATATTTCATTTTCAGTCACAGGTTTGATGAGCTGGCATCTCTGGTCATCAGTAAGTGTAGGCCCCTATCTCATAGCTGCTATATCAATGCCTGTCATGTTGCTAGCAGCATACCCCAAAAGGTTTCCATAGAATTCCATGACCTCCCTTTCTATAGAGGTTTCTTCATTCAAAACGGTCCTATCAGCTTTCTTCAAGGTGTACATCCCAGTCTGATTGTTTTTGCTTTTGAGGGTAGCATAAAAATAAGCAGTATTACCATCTCCCTTCCTCAACCATTCAATTTTGGCTTTTTGCATCAGAGTTTCCTCCTCAATTTGGTTCCACCTGATCACCTCTTATGTGCAAGCTCTAACTCTATCAATCTTCTAACTATTAATTCTATCAACAAGTAAATCATTCTGAGCTTTAGTGAGAGCACTTCTGTCTTTTTCCATCTGCTTTGTATTGTTGTATATAGGCTTGCTAATCTCCCTAATTTTTGGTTGGAGTCTTTGTAACTTCTTCCAAAATCTGTACATAGCTCCACCTGTAATAGGCTCATTCCAGTTCCTAGCCACCATACTATGGAATTCTTCCATGTCTGTCACCATATTGAGGAATTTGAAATGAGGTCTCCTTGGTGTTCTTTGCTTTTGCTCCTTCAGGCAGAGGAGGTTATGGTCAGAATTTCCTGGCTCAAGCATATGTAGAGTGGAGTCCTTCTGCTTGAGAAACTAATCAACATTGCCAAGGAGCCTATCTATCCTGGAATAGATCACACCCTTAGTATGTTTGTTGCTCCATGTAAAGTGATCACATGTACTGTCCATTTCAAATAAGCCTATTTTGTCCATCATATCCACCATGTCCACATATTCATACTCATGCACCTCTTTACCTCCAATTTTGTCCTCAATTTTCCTAACATTGTTGTAGTCCCCAATTAGGCACCAAGGGCCATTCACTTGGTTCCTACACTTCTCAATGTCCTGCCAAAGAATCCTTCTTAGTTGAAGCTTATTTTGTCCATATATAGCTGTGAGCCAGTGCTTAGTTGAGCAATCTTTATTGTAAACCTCACAGAAGTTCACTTGGTCTGTACTTTGCATCTTTTTTATGTCAACTTTGTTTCCATCCCATAAGATCCATATTCTCCCATTACTGTGTTTGTCATAGTTGTCAATGCTTGACCAATGCTGACCCAATTTATTCATTATGTTGCTTGCTTTACTTTGTTTCACTCTAGTTTCAATCAGAATTACAATATCAGGTTTGAGGGTATGGAGTCTATTTCTAACCTCCTTATTCCTACCTGCTTTATTGATACCCCTTACATTCCATGCAATAATCATGATCCACTTCTTGCAATCCCTAAAGGGTCATTCAAAACCCCTTTGGGAGAGAAAACATTCTGGCCAGTTATACTAGTTGAGGGAGTGTTCACCTCAATGACTGTGTGTGTATTAGTGCTTATATCCTTCCCCCTTTCTGTAGCTCTTTTCTTCCACTCCACAGTTGTCCATTTCTCTATTTCTGTGTCCAATTTGTCCTTGCCTGTCACAATTTCCTGCTCCTGCTTTCTCTGTTCAGGATTTTCTATCCATTTCCTTTGTGCAGCAGGCTTATCTCTTATTTGACAGTCATGTCCCATCTTCTGGCAGATTTGACAATAGGTAGGCTTCCACTCAAATTCTATTGGTTGGCTCATCCTATTTCCATCTATGCCTTTGATCGTGACAATATCAACAAGCTTTTGTGTAATGTCAATTTCCACCAGTATCCTAGCATAGGATACCCTCAGTTTATTGGCAGTGCACTCATCCGTGAAGAGGGGTTTTCCTATCACACTCCCTATTTTACTTAAGCTTCTAGGGCCCCATAAGTGCAAAGGCAGTTGTGGGAGCTTCACCCACACAGGTACAGTTTTGAGCATGTCCCTTTTGAGGCAAAAATCTTGATCCCAGATCCTTATGAGCATAGGCATGTTCTAAATAGTGTAGGGTCCTTTCATCAGTACCAAATCTCTATCTTCAGTGGACCTAAATTTCAGTATAAAATATCCCTCTTCATTGTAGAATATTTCAGGGAGTTGGACAAAATGCCAAGTCTTCATCATGAAGAGTTTGACAGCATTCATACTTAGGTCTCTACCTAGGACATACATAATGATAGCATTTTCCCAGAAAGTTACCTCAGATGCAATATCATCATATTCAATTTCAATCTCCTTTTCTCCATTCACAATTTTGGGAGCAATGAACTCAATAGCCTTCCCGTTGGATTGAACTCTGTTTCCAGCAATGGCATCCACCCAGAGCTTCTTCGGTGGTTGTTCAGGTTCCTTTCCTTTCCCAGTTATGTCAACTACAATCTCCTCCTCTTTCTTCTTTTCCGAGCTTTCAACCCCAGCCTCAGTTGTGGTCCCCATGTTGCTTCCATTGTCAGCCGTTGTTACCTTTTCCTCCGTCGGAATCGTGTTGTTAACCGGTGGCGATGACACCAATTTTCGCGGTCGCCCTCGCCCTCGTGAGTTCGTCATTTTTTACTAAATACAAAGTTTATATAAAATGACTTTTGGACTTTTGGACTCACATGATTCACTACAACACGCAAGGCTTTTAAAAGCGCTTTTTTGGGCCTTTAACAGCGCTTTAAAGCGCTGCCAAAGCCAGCGCTGGCATAGGCTACGAAAGCGCTTTTAAAAGCGCTCTGGTAGACCCCCCTATAAGAGCGCTTTTTACAGAAAAAACGCTCTGGTAGACCCCCCTATAAGAGCGCTTTTTCTGGAAAAAGCGCTCTGGTAGACCCCCCTACTAGAGCGCTTTTCCAAAAGCGCTTTGGTAGGTTGCGTTTTTTTTTCTTTTTGTAGCAGCCTATAAGAGCGCTTTTATGGAAAAAGCGCTCTGGTAGACCCCCCTACTAGAGCGCTTTTCCAAAAGCGCTTTGGTAGGTTGCGTTTTTTTTTTCTTTTATGTTTTTTTTTTATCTTAGACAGCGCTTTGAGAAATACATTTATTATATTAAACAAATAAAAATTAAAAAAAATACATTTAATATGAAGCATTTTATGAATTAGTATTGCATATATTTATTATCAAAATACAAATAAAACATTACTAAGAAAACTAGTGAAACATCAAATTCTCAAAACACAAAATACAATACAAATATATATATATATATATATATATATATATACTGATTTGCTCCCTAAGAAAACTAGTTCTCTCCAGCCGAACGTGACTCCTCGATGGCCATAATTGACTTTCTAACAATGCACAAATCAACTTCTAATTTATCTTCAATTGTCCATCGCATGTATACATATAAGAATAAGAAGAAGAAAAAAATAAAATTAATAAAGGAGTATAATACATATTCATCAATTATAAATTTAAATATATAAGTTAGATGTACAACATGTCACTTATTAATCTCAAATATACAAGTTAGATGTAAGTAACAACACTAGCAAATGATCATTGAAACTTAATAAATAAAAGGTATGCCAAATCATTAACACATATCTTCAAATGATGCAGAAAGAAGTATTAAATAATGGTAAACAATTGACAATCCAACACCCATGATTCTTTGCCGTAAACAATTGAAAGACATAATGTATGCATTTTGTTTATTAGATTTATATGTAAAGGTTTTTTAAACACCCATGACCTCATTACTCAAATGTGTCAAACAACAAAGCTCAAGCTAAATATCATATTATTCCATAATTGTTATAAGTATATGCAAAATTGTACAGGTGGTCCCTTAAAGTTTCGCTATTTTCTCATTGTTTAATACTCCTCACTATAGGTTATATAACAAAATATAGAGCCATGATAGACATTTATGTTGGTTGGACAATGGATCTAAGATCTCAGTTTCACTTTTGAAGCTCAATAAAGTAGCATTCAACGAATTTAATTCACGTGAAGATAATTAGTAAGCTGATCTTAATTAACATACCTAGTGAAGGTGGAGGGGGAGTAAAGTTATCATCAATAATAGACGATTCTCGAGGTTAAGATGGTGGGAAATCTCTGCTTGAACCAGCACTCTGATTCTTTGCCGTATTTTCATAACGCAGAGTCGAATCATTTGTAGATCCAGGCGGTTTGCTGCTCAATGTCTGAAAGAAAACATTGAAATCAATTATAAAAATAATGCTTGCTTAGCCTCAATAGTGGATGCCACTATACCTGTATCATGAAAACTAGTTCCAGTAATTAAAGAAGCTTAAAATTATGAGTGGATCTATTGAAATCTCAAAGATGATTAAAGAAATGATCTTACTTTTCTGAATTGCCCATCCATTGCGCTTCAAAATCTCAGACATGATTATTATATAGTTGGAATAGCTGAGATTTAATTCAAAAACAAAATAAATGTGACTATCTCTAACATCACATATTGAAATATTATTGTTCTAAATTCAAGAAACTCATATCACATAAAAGATGAAAAATGCACAATACCTACAGTTTTGAGAGTTAAATTCAAGAAACTGATATCAAAATTGATTTTATAAATTAATTAAGTGTGTACTTCTCAGATCATGCATCTATAAATTGATTTTTTTTAATCTAAATTTTCTACTTCTTCTCACTCTACATAATCAAGAACACCTTCACTGTTATAAGTTAAATAAATTTCCTATTGAACCTAATCAGAATCTATCTATATCTGTAAATTAAGAGAAATTAAAAGATTAAAGAAAATTCTACCCGTTCCAAGTGCATAGAGCTCAACATCATTGTCAGTCTTCAATTGTTTCTGCATCATTAGTAGAAAAACTAACGAATATACAATGAAAGCTTTACCTTGTTGGCAGGTAACTCAGTTTCTTGTACAAATTTATAGAACTTGCTCTGCTCTGTTGCCTATGCTTACGTGATGATCCACTGCCACGAACTGAATGCAACATTAACCCATTGCAACAAGGTTTATTTTTAGATTTTTCCATTGCAGCAAGAACCCTAAAGGTGCAAATTTCAATTTTGAGTCTCAATCAAAACAGGAAGAAAAAAGTTCATACCTTTTCAGCAAGAACCCTAATCTCGTAAACAATGACGAACAAAACTTCAAGAGCCCACCCGGATTCCCAATTACAAACTCCTGAACAAACCGGCAACCAAATCGCAGAACAACAACAGCAGAATCGCAGAAAGATAGACGGAGAAAAGCAGATCGGAGAAGAAGATGTATCGAAGTCGAACAACATCAGAATCGGCAACCAAATCTTAATTGGGGTTTAGGGTTATGTTGCGGATGAAGGTATAATCGTTGTGCTTTTGCTTCATGAGAACCACCGTATTTGCTTCAATGGCGAGTAGGAAGGTCGATCGAGAGATGAGAGTGAACCTGAATGAAGCGTGTTTCTCTCGTTCTTTTTTCCAGAAAAATTTGGGTTTTCTGTTTTATTTATAAAACTTAAATGGCCTATGAGAGCGCTTTCTGAAAAGCGCTGGTAAAGGCCCCCCTTTAGTAAGCGTATTTTAAAAAGTGTTTTCTAAAAGGGGGGCCTTTACCAGCGCTTTTCAAAAAGCGCTCTCAAAAGGGGGCCTTTACCAACGCTTTTTAAAAGCGCTCTCGTAGGTCAACTTTACACAGCGCTTTTCCTGTAGTCAATTTCCGTGTTTTTTAGTTCATACTTATGGCAGCGCTTTTAAGAAAAAGCGCTGTCTTAGGGGTGCTGCTAAAAGTCATTTTTGGCGTAGTGATTATTACTAAAAATAAATCCCTCTACTTTTGGTAATAAATAAACACATGATTCTTTTTAATATTTCTTTAAAAAAATCAGCATTCTCAAATATTTTTCACAATTCTTAATAAAAAATAATTTCTTATTATTTTCAAAATAATATATAAAAAATTTGATTTTAATATCAAACGAATTTTTATAAAATGATCACTTTATGTATATCTTTTTGGATTTACAACATAATTATTATGTACACATTACTTGTTATTTTTATTTTTGCTTTGATATTTTTAATACAATTTATTGATATATTTAAAAACTTATATATTTTATAGTGTAATTTAATTGAATAAAATATTACTTTATTTAAGTAAAACAAAAAAAATAAAAAAATTTGTTTAAAATTGAAAGGAAAGAAATTTTTATTAAAAATAAATATTATTATTAATAAATATTAAAATTGAAAATTTTTATATATTAAAAAGAATTAACAACAACAACAAAAACAAAATCAATAGAATCCTTAAATATTAAATCTCACAACAAAAACAACAATAAGAAGAAGAACAACAACAAAATCCATGTAATTTTTAAATGTTAAATCTCAACAACAACAACAACAAATAAAAAAATATTATAGAATACTTAAACATTAAATATCAACAACAGAATAACAAAAACAACAACAACCAAATCCGGGAAATCTTAAAATATTAAATCTCTACAACATCAACGACAAATAAACAAAATTAATAGAATCGTTAAATACTAAATTTCTACAACAAAAAAATACATTAAAATATTACTTGATACAACTACAACTAACATTAAACAATTTTAACAACGAATTACTACATAAAAAATTACATTAAGAAACTATTACCTTGAAATATTTTCTGCTCTTACATTCATCATCATTGTTTTCAATATGTGAAATTTAAATTTCAGCACTTTGCATCCAAGATGGATAATTGTGGCATTCACGTTTTGATTGACTAGAGAGAGTTTCACGCAGATCACTAATGTTTCATGTGGATTGATGAGTTGAGGGTGTCTTGACCATTGTTCCTTTATTAATTGACGGCAAAGAATCGTTACTTAATTTTTTTTATCAAATTGATCATAAATTAAAAAATTAAAAAATAAAATACGCTACTTTACCCCTCAATTTTTAGAAAATCGAGGTAATAGGTCAAAAAGATTATTAAAAAAAAACAAAATTTAAGGTGATATTGGTCATGGGTTCGATCTCCAACGACCGCATTTTTTAAAATTTTAAAATTGCGCTACTTTTTACCTCGGTTTTTAGCAAAATCCGAGGGGTAAAGTACAGTTAAAAAAATTAAAAGGTGAAAAAGTGTAGTTGTTGGAATTCGATGGCATGTCCTATAAATATTTTACCCCTCAGTTTTCATCAAAATCAAGGTAATAGGTCATAAAAAATTTTAAAAATTAAAAGGTAGTTGCAGGGATTCAAAGACGCGTCATCTAAATACTTTTCCCATCAGTTTCCAACAAAAGTGACGCGTCTATGGTTTACACTTCGAAATTTTGTTGGGTGAGGTGAAATATTCTGTCATGAAATTTATTATTTGTTGTAGTAGACAATATAGGAAAGTTATTCCAAAATATAACAATGGTCTTGCAAGATGTGGGAACAACAACAACATTATATGAGATATATTGCAAGATAGAAAAATATTTTGTTCAATGTTGGTGTATGGAAATACAACACCGTCCAACCTTGAATTTTTTTAACTAATTAGGAAAACTTAAAGATTTTTCTGTCTTGTAATTCATTCAAATAAACGATTTTTATGAGTTTGGAGCAGCAATAGAAAAGTTAGATTTAGGGTACAACTTAATGAACGAATGTTTTAATAGTTAAATTTGAGTATCAAAGTCCTCGATTAATAAAGACACCGAAGAAATAGATCATTTAATTTTTAAATAAAATATAAAATATAAAAAATATGTCACTTTTATAAAAATAAAAACATAATCTGTAGTTGCTGAAATTTGAAACATGTCTTATAAATTAGTTTTTCTCTCGACTTTATACTCCAATCAAAAGAATAAAGTGTAATTTTTAAATAAAATATAAAATATGACACGTCCATAAGTTTTATATCAATTATTTATTGATTGAGATGAAAGTTTTTCATATAATATTATTATTTATAATAGTACATTATTATAATCTAAAGATGGGAGAGGGGTTGAGGATAGATCAATTGTTGGGATGTAAGTAGCTGATATTACTCCCTCCGTCCTAAAATAAGTGTCATAGATGACACTTTCACACATATTAAGAAAAGGTAATAAATGAAAGAGAGAATGACAATTTTACCAAATTATTCTTATTTGTTATTGGTGTATTCTTATCATCATTAATATAATGTAAGAAAAATAGTAAATGAAAAATATTAATTAGAGGATATAATTGAAAGATAAAAACTAAAATTATATTGAGAACTAAAAGTGACATTTATTTTAGGACAAATAATGTGAGACTTATTTTAAAATAGGAGTGAGTAGAAGAGTTGGTTGAGAAATCACTTTAAGTCACAAGGGCCATTAGAAGATGCATGCAAGAGGAAATAAAAAAAAAAAAACATCATGATTTCATTGAAAGATCTGAAGATATTAATATAAACAGGAAAGATTCTCAGTATGAAAGATATATGAACATGGAGATGGCTTATGAACCTATGAATAAAATATTTATAACGTTTTGCAACAATATCTCTAAAATAAAATTGGAACGTGCATTTGCCTGTTTTCTTGCTAACTCATGTATAGACTATTGATGGATCACTTTTTTCTAGAACTAGTTAATACTTTGGTTAATGTTAAATAAAAGCCATGCTCAATTTAATGATTAAAAAAATAACCATACTTTAGTGTATAAACTAAATAGATAGAAATTATAATCTTTAATAAACTGAATTATTAATGATTAACAATGAAAATCTTGAAACACATAAAGAGGGGTGGATTATGAGCATTGGTTAACTTTTATTTTTCTCTTTAACTTTAACATTTTATGTCTTATGCACTCTAGATAAGGAGAAGATGGAATTTGCAACCTATTGTCTAGTATAGTGAGGAACATAACTTACATACATGGTTAAGTATCTTTTAAATTCTTAAATGTTAAGAAAAAAATGTTTTAAGATTATAAAAACTCGAAAGAATCAAAATTGGCAAAAAAAAGCATGTATTACACCGACGCGGTTTAGGTTGTTGCAGCGGTGAAAAATTGAGATCAAAACTATTGATTGACTTGACTCATTATTTTAGTAAAAGTCGTTACTGTAACACCCCATAATTTCAGTTTATTAATTTAATTTGGATTTAAATTAAATAATTGGAATTTTAGTATTTTTATTGGGAATTATTTGGAAAATGATGAAATATTGGCTTTGGGCCTAGAGTGGTGGTTAGCAGAAGAGGGGGTGTTGACTAAGCAAGCCCATTATAATATTTTATTTTATTTTTCATAAAATAAAGGAATTGGAAAAAAAAAGAAGCAGAAGCAGTAGAAGCAGATTTTGGAAAAGGAGAACACGTGAAAGTGAGAAGAGCCAAAGGGGGAGAAGAACTTCGAAGATTCGACTCTGAGGTAAGGGGGAATTCTTCGGGTTAGTATTCCTTATGTGATTGTAGGTAGTATGATTGATTAGGATTGTTGTCTAGTTCAATCGTACGTGTCGGGTTTGGGAATTTTGTTAGGTTTTGATAATCTTGTATGAATTGACATGATTTTGTTGATACTTGTGATATATGATGTTAATACATGTCAATAACTTGTTTGAAATGTGTAATTGTGTGAAAAACAATGATAATTGTGTGTATGTTCGTATGTACCTGAAATTGGGGTATTGGGATATGGTAAATGCTGTCAAAATGGTGATTTTTGCTGTGCAGGTACGTAGGAACCGGTTCCCATGTGGGACGAACCGGTTCCCCCTTGTAAAAACAGAGAAATATGGGTTCTGGGTAGCTGGGAACCGGTTCCCATGTAGGGACAACCCGGTTCCCCATAGTAAAAACCAGAGACGAGATTTTGAAGCTGCCAGGAACCGGTTCCCACGTAGGGACAACCCCGTTCCTGCAGCATTTTTCTAAAAATGTTTTATCTTTGAAAACTCATAACTTTTGATCTGAGTATCCGATTTATGTGCCGTTTTGGGCGTTGCGAAGCTAATGAGATGCTTTATCTGATGAATTGATAAAATGGACAATATCCAACTTTACTTTTTAAACTCGATTTAATTATTAATGAATTGAAAGATAGTATATGTATATGTGCTTATATACATGACTATTGATGCATGTTCTGTATTGGTGATGAGATTGTGATATTCATTGGGTGATGTTGGTTTATAACATGTCGTAAATGAATACATGTTTTGTGATTATGTTGTTGGGTTGTTTGATAATTGGTTACATTGTGTGCAATGAGGTTAGATGTAACGATGCATGAACGTGGTGATGATTGATGATTTATGAATGTTAATATACTGTTAATATTAACATGTGAACTGTGGTGAATGTATGTGTGATATGTTTGTATGAATGCTAAGAATATATACATGCTTATTGGTGATGATTTGGTGATGATAATGAGACGATGTGTTACATCGGATTGGTGATGTTGTAAGCATGTTATATGTTGCATTCATTGGCATACATTTTTGGTGATGGATCCCGGTGATGAAAGTGGATCAAAATGGTGAGCATGATTCCCAGTGTGTGGAATCGGTGCTGGATAAAATGGTGAGCATGATTCCCAGTGTGTGGAATCGGTGCTGGATATTTTGGTGAGCATGATTCCCAGTGTGTGGAATCGGTGCTGGATATTTGGTGAGCATGATTCCCTGTGTGTGGAATCGGTGCTGGTTAAACTGTATCTCAGTGATGAGGATATCAGTTGGATGGGTATATCCCATGTATGGTACCACATGCATAGTGTCAGTTTAATCATATGCATTGGTTATAACATGATTGGATGGAATTCAGTGTTATGCCTTGGTGTGTTTATATGATTGATGTATTAAGAATATGTTGTTAATATAACTTGATCATTGGTATAATTGATGAGTTGTGGGCCGATGGCCAATATTGTTGGATTGATGTTTACTTGTTGTAATAATTCTGATTATATGTATGATTGAGTGGATGATAATTACTATGAGATTTTATTGCTTATGATTGCATAATGCTTATTAATTCGAATGAAACTCACCCTTACTTTGATGATTTCAGATTAAGGATGTAGCGGCGTCTTGATTGGGTGAAGATAGCTTATAGGCTAGCCCTTAGTTCGTGTCGAGTCATGCTCTGATTGTAACACTGGGGAACGCTAGTTTAGAGACGAATTATTATGTCGGTCTTTGTTGTTTATAATTGTATTAGAGAACTTGCATGAATGATGATGATTATGCAATGTTATGAATTATAATCCGCTGTGTTGAACATGAATTGTATTTATGTTAAATGGTTCCTCGTGTGGCATGACAAATGACTATAGTATTTTATGTTAAAGAAGTTGTGACATCCTTGTATTTCATGTTTACTCTGAATTTTTATTATATTTTCCGTGGGGGTTTTAGAAGGGTGTTACAATAGTGGTATCAGAGCATAGTCGGTCCTTGTGACCAGAGTCTTGTTGTTAATTCCTGTCGGTATGCGACATGTGTGAGAAACACTGTCGGTACCCAGTGTGTTCTAACGGTTTGCTTGCAGAAGTGGGATTGAAAGTAGTGGGGGAGAAGTCATGCTTCTCGGATATGTCTCAGATGCAAGATGTTAGAGAGATGAGTGGGGCAGTAGTACAAGAGTGTGGAGTTATTGTTTTCTGAAGTGAAGGTGACATGGGCTGAAGATTGTGGTTGTTATTCAGTCGGAGTGTCTCGGAGTAGATGATGGTTATTTATGAGAAATGGAATTTGGAAGTTGTGATGCTTCAAGTGCTACTGACGTACTGCGATGTTGTTGTATGAGTAGCCCTATGTGAAAGGTCGCTGTTGAAGCAGTGGTTAAAGGAAGTATTGTCGTAGACCTTGTCGTAGGATTACTAGTAATTAATTGAGATGATAGTAGAGGTTATCGATGTTGTTGAGAAAATTTTATAGTGCGATTAATGCAAAGAGACGAATATGATCCCAAGGATAAGAAGGTTGATGATGGCGTACATGAATTTGGTTTCAGGATGTTGCAGAAATCGAACTTCAGCGATGAAATGTGTTGTTTAAGTTATAAGAAGTTTGGAAGCGAAGAGATGTGATAAGATGATGTTAATAATGATATTAATTTGAAGAGGATGAGTTTTGGAGCAGAATTTTCGTAAGCAAATCGCAGGAAGATTGCTGAATCGTTATGAAATTTCGAAAATTCATAACTGGAGTTCTGGACATCCGATTTGAGTTCCGTTTGAAGCGTCGAAAAGCTAACGAGATGAACTTTGTTATAAAAATAGTTGCAGTAGCTGTATCATATTTAATTGTGTCAGGATGATGTTAGAAAGAGGTGAAGTTACGGTTACACATGTCCTTAGAACTAGACTTGTTCGTTGGTACCGCACGAGACTACGGCGTCAGAGTTGAACGAATTGAAAGAATAATGAGAAGGCTTGTTGTGAAGCAATTTTAGAAATAGGTGTTCCAATTGAGGAGCTCTGGAGATATCCTATAGAGTGTCGCAGCATGGCGTCGGTGTTGCATTTTTGGATAACAATTAGAAAAGTCATGTCTTGAGCTCTGAGTGTCGGATTAATGTACCGTTTGAACCCATGAAGAGGTGAGATTATGTTATAACTTGTGGAAGAGTTATAAATACAGTAGAGTGGTCCTATGAGGAGATATTATGATGTTGGATAAAGAGGCTAGACTAGTGTTGAAATAGGAATGCTTATTACCGCGATTGTTCGGAACGAAGTCGAGTAGAATATGTCCTTAATAAATAAGCGGATAAAGATGATTTAAATATTGATGGATTTGAGTGATGAAGGAATCATTAGAAAAAGTGAAATAGACTTTGGAACCATTTGTGGTATATTGTGATGCGTCGTTGATGGGTTTGGATGGTGTATTGATGTAAAACCAGTAAATAGTAACTTATGCGTCGGACGATCAAAAGCGCAGGAAAGGAATTATCTGACTCATGATTTAGAATTGGCAGCCATGGTTTTGTTTTGATGTTGCAGTGACATTATTTGTATGGTTCGAGGTTGCCTCTAAAAATGTCGATGCTGATGGTGAAAGAGTTGGATTTAATTGAACAATTCAGAGAATTAAGTTTGGTATGTGAAGGTGCTCCTACTAATGCTAGATTGGGTATACTGAAACTGACTAACGATATTCTAGACGAGATTAGAGAAAGTCAGAAAGCTGATGTTGAGTTGATCGATAAGTCGACCTTGAATTACAAAGGTAAAGACGGTGAATTCAGAATTGACGAGGATGGTGTAATGAGGTCTAGAACAAGTATGTTGTGTTCCAGATGTTACCGAGTTGAGAAAGAATATTCTAGAAGAAGGACACCGTAGAGAATTATTAGACTATGACAATGTTGATGAGTTTGGGTGCAAACTCGGAAAAGACGCTATTATGTAGTAACAACGGTCTATGCTTAAATATGATTGTCGGCTATCTATTGACAAATTGAGGACTTGATCACCCTTAATCTCTTGTTGATAATAGGCGGAATTATAAAGATAGTATAAGATTGCTTGTTACCTTAATGGTATAAGATGTGATGAATGCTGAGATGTGAGAATGACCACTCACCATATTGTGGAAAATTAAGAAGAAGTGAATATGAAGGAGTGCAAAGCATTGGACGGTGACTTAAGACGAGTAGTCGTAGTCGTACAGCGAAAGTATGATGTAAAGTGGTGTTATGAGTGCTACTCGTGAGCAGTGAGAATTAATATGTCGGGGTTCTACATGGAGAATATGTGTTTATCTATATGTTGGGTTTAGAATCTCGTGGACGTAAGGATGTCGTGCCAAAGGATTATGACCTTTTGAATAATTGCCGAGATGATGGATATCCTATTACGGTTGTACGTAGTTAACGAGTAGGTATTCGGAGAAGTTAAGAAGAAGAATTGATATTACATGATGCTATAATAATCTTATGATGTTGTAAGGTATTGTGTGGATTTCTAATTGAAATGAAGGATTATACTCTACGAAGGACGAAGTTGATTTCATTCTTAGTGAAGAGTGGGACTCTGTTGAGCTATCTTGTAAGAAATGGTATATTGAGGATGATGAGCTATGTAATTATAACTACTGATGTGCACTCATTTCCATAGTTGGAATGTTTAATAGATGAAGTGAATCAGGAATTTGTTTTTGAGTGCGAGTAAGTATTGACGAGTGGTGAGTTAGAACCATGGATGGTAAAGAATGATTCTTGAACGAATGAGTAAAGAGGGCCAGAGTTGGGTATAACCTAGAAGTCTAATTGATAATGATGGTTGCAATGAGTAATCAGGATAGTGCAGCAAAAGCAGAATGTAGCGTGTTGAGTAATTCTGGTGTGACCTAAGAGGAGCCAGACAATTGGAATTCAATGGTATAGAAATATGAGTATTGGGTTCTTGAAGGAAGCAGTTGGTAAAGGGTGTAAGTATTACTTTATCGCTCAATTGGAAGAGTGTGCCTAAGGTTAGTACATGGGTAAATGGAATCCATTACTACGGCGTTGATCAGTTGTGATCATACCATGGATTGTGTAATTGTATTATTCAGTTATTGAGTGTATTGTATGGATCACACCTCGAAGTTTCATTGTTGTTAGCCGTTGGAGTTATAGCGAGTGGTACATCTAGGGATGGTCAAAAGCAACGTAAGAGCTGAGATTGAATGCATGAGGTATGCTTATGTTGGTTATGTCAGATGAATTTTGAGACTCGACTAAGAAGGTGTTAACGGAGAATGGGAGAGTCAAATGAAGTACTCCTATCCCGAGACTTTTCGTCTAAGGTATGTTTTCGAGGACGAAAACTCTTTTAGTGGGGGAGAGTTGTAACACCCCATAATTTCAGTTTATTAATTTAATTTGGATTTAAATTAAATAATTGGAATTTTAGTATTTTTATTGGGAATTATTTGGAAAATGATGAAATATTGGCTTTGGGCCTAGAGTGGTGGTTAGCAGAAGAGGGGGTGTTGACTAAGCAAGCCCATTATAATATTTTATTTTATTTTTCATAAAATAAAGGAATTGGAAAAAAAAAGAAGCAGAAGCAGTAGAAGCAGATTTTGGAAAAGGAGAACACGTGAAAGTGAGAAGAGCCAAAGGGGGAGAAGAACTTCGAAGATTCGACTCTGAGGTAAGGGGGAATTCTTCGGGTTAGTATTCCTTATGTGATTGTAGGTAGTATGATTGATTAGGATTGTTGTCTAGTTCAATCGTACGTGTCGGGTTTGGGAATTTTGTTAGGTTTTGATAATCTTGTATGAATTGACATGATTTTGTTGATACTTGTGATATATGATGTTAATACATGTCAATAACTTGTTTGAAATGTGTAATTGTGTGAAAAACAATGATAATTGTGTGTATGTTCGTATGTACCTGAAATTGGGGTATTGGGATATGGTAAATGCTGTCAAAATGGTGATTTTTGCTGTGCAGGTACGTAGGAACCGGTTCCCATGTGGGACGAACCGGTTCCCCCTTGTAAAAACAGAGAAATATGGGTTCTGGGTAGCTGGGAACCGGTTCCCATGTAGGGACAACCCGGTTCCCCATAGTAAAAACCAGAGACGAGATTTTGAAGCTGCCAGGAACCGGTTCCCACGTAGGGACAACCCCGTTCCTGCAGCATTTTTCTAAAAATGTTTTATCTTTGAAAACTCGTAACTTTTGATCTGAGTATCCGATTTATGTGCCGTTTTGGGCGTTGCGAAGCTAATGAGATGCTTTATCTGATGAATTGATAAAATGGACAATATCCAACTTTACTTTTTAAACTCGATTTAATTATTAATGAATTGAAAGATAGTATATGTATATGTGCTTATATACATGACTATTGATGCATGTTCTGTATTGGTGATGAGATTGTGATATTCATTGGGTGATGTTGGTTTATAACATGTCGTAAATGAATACATGTTTTGTGATTATGTTGTTGGGTTGTTTGATAATTGGTTACATTGTGTGCAATGAGGTTAGATGTAACGATGCATGAACGTGGTGATGATTGATGATTTATGAATGTTAATATACTGTTAATATTAACATGTGAACTGTGGTGAATGTATGTGTGATATGTTTGTATGAATGCTAAGAATATATACATGCTTATTGGTGATGATTTGGTGATGATAATGAGACGATGTGTTACATCGGATTGGTGATGTTGTAAGCATGTTATATGTTGCATTCATTGGCATACATTTTTGGTGATGGATCCCGGTGATGAAAGTGGATCAAAATGGTGAGCATGATTCCCAGTGTGTGGAATCGGTGCTGGATAAAATGGTGAGCATGATTCCCAGTGTGTGGAATCGGTGCTGGATATTTTGGTGAGCATGATTCCCAGTGTGTGGAATCGGTGCTGGATATTTGGTGAGCATGATTCCCTGTGTGTGGAATCGGTGCTGGTTAAACTGTATCTCAGTGATGAGGATATCAGTTGGATGGGTATATCCCATGTATGGTACCACATGCATAGTGTCAGTTTAATCATATGCATTGGTTATAACATGATTGGATGGAATTCAGTGTTATGCCTTGGTGTGTTTATATGATTGATGTATTAAGAATATGTTGTTAATATAACTTGATCATTGGTATAATTGATGAGTTGTGGGCCGATGGCCAATATTGTTGGATTGATGTTTACTTGTTGTAATAATTCTGATTATATGTATGATTGAGTGGATGATAATTACTATGAGATTTTATTGCTTATGATTGCATAATGCTTATTAATTCGAATGAAACTCACCCTTACTTTGATGATTTCAGATTAAGGATGTAGCGGCGTCTTGATTGGGTGAAGATAGCTTATAGGCTAGCCCTTAGTTCGTGTCGAGTCATGCTCTGATTGTAACACTGGGGAACGCTAGTTTAGAGACGAATTATTATGTCGGTCTTTGTTGTTTATAATTGTATTAGAGAACTTGCATGAATGATGATGATTATGCAATGTTATGAATTATAATCCGCTGTGTTGAACATGAATTGTATTTATGTTAAATGGTTCCTCGTGTGGCATGACAAATGACTATAGTATTTTATGTTAAAGAAGTTGTGACATCCTTGTATTTCATGTTTACTCTGAATTTTTATTATATTTTCCGTGGGGGTTTTAGAAGGGTGTTACAGTTACCACGCTTTATAGTTTCCTAAGAAAATGAGAAAAGATCAAAATGAAATCCACAAAAGTTTTTCAAATCAAAACTAATAAAAACAAAGCATAGATCTTAGGTATAGGGTTGGTTATGTAAGGGGAATATGTTAGCACCGCGCACATCTGTGGTACTCTACAAAATCCTTTTTTTTTGAAAATCTGTGTAAAAAAAATTGTGTGCAAAAGATGAAAAGAAAGTTTTTGGTATTTTATTATGCTCGGCAAGACATCGCATCTGGTGCCTACATACCTCCTTAGTGCAATGGAGAAGTCAGAGCAATTGTAGTTCTGCTAAAAAAGAAACATGACGGTTTGTTTTTTTTAAAAGAAAAGACACTTTATCATCTTAGTAGAGAAAACTCAGCTAACCATACTTCAACATGAGAACAAGTAGATTCTTTGCATCACAAGTGAAAGAAGGGCTCCAACTTGGATAGAAATCAACAAGTATGCCACTAACTCTTTCAAGTGGAAAAGAATCAACTATATCAATCAATATCAAGAATATAGGGAATTACATCTCAACTATGATAATTATTCATGTCTATTCTTGAAAAGATTTTAAAAGAAAGAAAGAGCCCAAAATGGAAAAAGGTTTGAAGTTTGAAAACAAAGAAGGTTTTGAAAAAAACGACAGCAGATTTTGAAAATTTAAGAAGATGGGAGGAGATGAAGGGACTATCCTAAAACATAAAGTAAACGCTAAGGACAAGAATAGTCTAACCAACCAAAAAGCCAACACTTGACATAAAGTCAACATAAGCATTCTCTTCCTTTGGATTTAACTCAACATATAACAAATAAAGCATTTGAACATAATAACTAGAGTTCCAATATAATAATCCCATTTAAGTATTTACTCAAGAAAATTGATTTTGCCTTAGATGAAATTGCCTCAGATAAGCATTCATAGCTTTTATATCAAACATGGCACCTGCATACAAACAAAATTCTCAAATGCCCTAAAGTAAACTCCAAGGACTTCAGACAAGATAATAACAAGATAACACAAGATCCAGAGGTCTCAAAGTCTTAAAGTAACAAGTCCCAAATGAAAATTTCAAGGTCAAAGTCCTAATTCTAAGTCCAGAGGTCCAATCTCCTTGAGCATAGGATAGTAGCCAATGTCTATAGTTCAAGATTAAGTTTTTGAGGGTTTTCTCTTTTTATTAAGTATTTTACACAAAGAAAAACAAAGCAAAATAAAAGCACAAATGAGCATAGAGAAAATAAGGGCTCAAGTGAGCAAAGGAAAAAAGGCAAAAAAGTTAAATGCAATGAATGGTAAATGACAATAAAATAAAGAGAGGAATAATAAATTGCATTAAAGTAAATGCTAGTGCAATTATATAGTTAATAGTTAGTGTTAGAATTCGTAATTCGATTCAAGACAAATTTAGCGCTATGTTAAGAAATCATAAGTGAACTTACATAGAAGTTGCACCTATCGGAGGTCGGTTAATAGCAATTTATACGTTTAAGAACAAGTTGGAGAAATGATATAGAACTTCATTCTCCTAAAACTTGCAACACATGTAAAACAACAAACAAGATGATCAAGACAAAGTCAAGGAGCATACAAGATCATTACATCAATCAAAGCCTTCTTAGTACTTATGACAAACTTATCATCAATCTAAAGTACTTAAAATGATTTCATGATCATCTTGAATTAGATTTGAAATGATAAAAGTTCATCAATACCAATCCAATCCTAATTGAACTAGATGAATCTTTAAGTCCAGTTGATCAAAAGTAAAAGAAGAATGAGATTGAGAAGAAGAGGGAGTAGAATGAATCAAACATAAAATCATAAGTCCAAATGAATTTCTCCTAATCATTATGAGACTTCATCTCAATGATTCATTAGAGGAATGGTAGAACCATTACCTTCACACAGTGAATGCATTAAGACTTGCACCCATGAGGCAAGAGAAGAGAGATGAGGAGAAAGAGAAAAAAATCAAATCAAGAACCCTCACCAAATGGATCATCAAGTATTAAATCAAAAAAGGAATTGAAAAAAATTTTAAAATTATTTTTAAAGAAAAATAAGAACTAAAATTCAAATCAAACATCTAAACATCAGCTAAATTCAACCCAAAGATAAACATAGGTCAAGGACCATGTAGTATCAATTCCAAATTTTTTCAGAATTGTAAAACACTTTTTAAAGCATTTAAAACACAAAGAGAATGAGAAAAAATATTAAAAATATCAAATGATAAAAAAAAATATGGAAAAATATTCATAGAATCATAAATAATTTAAACTATTTTTGGTATTTTTTTCATTATTTTTGGATTAAAAACAAAGGAGTTATGAATTTTTTAAGATAAATGAATTTGTAATAAAAATAGAAAAAAAGAAATAAAACTCGGAAATATAGGAGGCATTGGATCTCCTTTCACTAATTAACGTGGCAATCTGTAAGGCTCAGAGACATGGATGTATGGTAGACATCTGTCGAAGCGCAAATAACATGGCCACAAAAGTCAAGCCAATCGGAATATTTCAGTTGGCACATTCTCATTTGTTGGAGATGACACGTAGGTAATCTTGAACCTCCAGCCAAAGAAAATCAAAGGAATCTGCAGGAAATCAAAGGTTCTTCAAAAGGCAACCAAATCAAATGTTAAGTGTATCATTGGATTCGTCTCATCAAGACGATCTCAACTACATCCTCGCAAAAAATTTATTCAAATTGTAACTCACTTGATTTAAAAAAAAAACAGAAGAAGTTTGAAAAAGGAATTTGAAAACAGATGCATCAAACAAAGCTAAACCTCAAAATTAATTGTGCAATGAGTATATGTGAACCAAATGCTTCATGTTAGCCACAAGTTTGAGTTGCTAACGCAATATATACACTATAACATAAATTATACCAAATATACACTAAATTTGAGGTTTATTAATGTGAAGCTAACGAATTAAGACGATGAGTGCTAATTATTCACACTTAATTTCACAACAATTTAGCACTCAAAAGTGTACATATAGATTCTACACTAATCCTATAAAGGCATTAGCGTGGAATACAAGACACAAAACCTAGCACTCTAAAAATCACAAATGTGAATACTTGAATGCTTGGATTCTAAAGCATGTTGTGTCCTCCTTATATAGTATAATTCTTTTAGGCTTTTCTTCATAGATTTAAGATTTGCTTTTGTCCAGGAATAATGCAGATTTTGTTGGATATTTGATTAGTTCCTTGAATCTCTCCAACAAGAGATTTGATTTGATCTTCACAGCTGTCGAATAAATTATATAATCATATTGTTAACTTAATAACAATAAAATCTAATTCAATCTTTAATTAGAGAGTCTTTCAAAACGCAACAACCAAGTCCTGTTGCACAAGGCCTGGATGTCGAGTAATATGTTGGGACATCATGTCAAGCATGTGTCCCCTCTGCACCTCCATACAGCTATAACAAGCTAGACCAAATTGAATATTTTGAACACTTCTTCCATGTTGTTGTTTTGCAAAATTTCATCAATCCAAATGTCCATTTTACAAAGAAATTCAATCTCCAACTTTGGAAAATTGTAGCAAAAGAGTTCTTCAAGATTTCAAATTGTCAATACATAGCACTTTGTTCTTAATAGGACAAGTGACAACTAGTAGAATTGATGGCCTTCATCTACCAATAGCAACAGAGGTTTTCATCAGAGCATTCAGTCAGCAGTAGCAACATTCTTAAATATACCAGAGTTTAAGAAAAGCAAGAATGGTCATTAGCATCAAGATTTAATGCTTACAGATGATATATTCAGTTGCTCCAAACCAAATAGACAATACAACATGCAATCATTCACAGACTTAGTCATGCATGCACCTGATTAGCACATAGTTAGTAGCATACAATCTTACTAACTAACTAACAATCACTTGTATGCAATCATTCACAACTTAGTCATGCACAACACAAATTTTTAGTAGTTAATAATTAGGATATGTAAAATATACTAACACAAATAAACTAACTTTCAGACCTGCCCGATGCTCCAACATGGAGCACAACATTAGTACTTTTTGAACGGTCAGTACTAAACAACACCAGGTTTACCTACACATAGCAGATGCACAACCTCTCCTTATTACTCCCTCCATTTTTTCATAATTTGACAAAAGGTTAGTACTTCAAAGAAATTAGCATGAAAAAAAATAGCATGCACAAGGTCAGATCAAATTAGAGCATAAGCATTGGATTTACTATAAGGATTGAAGCATTATATTTACTAATTTAAGAAAATACTTCAAGAAAAACATATATTGGAATTTAGAGCATAAGCATCATATTTACTATAATGTTTGAAGCAGATCAAATTATTAGTCAGGTTCTAATAAAACTTATGCATTTGGAGGAGATGTACGAGTTATTTGTATATAAGTTTGTGAGTTTTTGTCTTTTCATTCTTAATTAATCTTCATGTTATTTTTTCAAAATTAATGCAAATTTCCTTCTGTATGACTGTGATTATAAAATCTAGAACTGTAGAATAAAATGGGTGAATAGTATTGCGTATAAAAATTATATTTTATAAATACAAGGGGTTTCACAACGGTTATTAACACAATTGTTGTAAAAGGGATTAACGGTCTCAACATAGGAAGAATTGAAGGATTTCACTTCGGTTAACAGTCCATCCGACGTAAAAAGTAAGGGATTTTCTTTCGGTTAACCTTCAAATCAAGAAGAAAAGTAGCGCAATTTCCAGTTTCTCGCCAAGACCAATAGCTTGAGGAGAAAAGTGACACACTTTTCATAACACCATATATATATATATATATATATATATATATATATATATATATATATATGTATATATATATATGTATGTATGTTACATCGACACCACAACCGAAATAAAAACATTGTTCCACCAGAAATAGGACACCTTTTCATTGTAATGTTGCTTATATTACATTTTAAATGAAAAGCCTGAACTTATATGAAACATAAATTCTTGAGGCATAAAGTCTATTTACCTTTTTGATATTGATGAAATGACTTGAAATTCTTCTTACAAAATAAAAAATAAAAAAACACCATAGTTCCACTGCTCCATACAGTCAATTAACACATACTCCTTCAAGAAACAAAGAGTTAAAGATATTCATTACATGTTTATTTAGAGCAAGACCAATTTCAACTTCACCATCACCATCTTTACTATCTCCAAAACTAATTGATAAATCTTTATCTATGGACACTAACTCCACTTTTTCTGGCCTTCCATAACCAAAATTATTCTTATAAGCACCCAATTTATTAGACCCATCAACTCCAAAAGTTTCATATTCATTATTTAAAGTTCTATATTTATCAAACAAATCAAAAATACTTTCTTCAAAAATTCCCTTTTCATTTATCATCTTTATTTTCTCATATATACCCTTCGCAACTTAAAAGACACCATCTTCGTTTATGAAATCAATTGGTTGTGTATCAATGAAACTAGCCAAAACACAGTTACCAAAATAGTTATTTGGTAATGGAGGTTCCAACCACACACATATTGCTGCATTAACACAACACTAAAAATGTTAGAGAGAGAAAGTCTAACCTCTCTCTAACCTAGTTATTCGTTTCTTTGCCAACTTCGTTAATGGAACAACGTTCTCAGGAAGTCAGTGATGGGTGGAGGAAGGTTGGAAGGAGGAATGGGAGAAAATCAGGGACAGGTTTTTGGGATGTCGCCAGTGGAGGTGTGGGAAAGGTTGAGGGTGTATCAACGTCCATTTTTTTTAACTAAGTTTGGTGAGAAGTGGAAGGCCAGAGACCTTCTCTTCGAGTTCAAAGAGTTGGGTGACATTGTGGAGGTGGTTATATCTCCAATAAGAGATAGAAGGGGTAGGAGATTTGGTTTTGCTCGCTTCATTAATGTCAAGGATGAGAAATTACTAGCTGTAAAGTTAGACAATATGGTTCTGGGAGGGAGGAAATTATTTGCGAACTTGCCGAGGTTTCAGAGGCCTGCTAGGGTGCAAGAGAAGATGCATGGGAGTAAGGTTTTAGGAAGAGTGACTCAAGACGGGGTGAAGGGTGAGAGGAGGTTCAGTAGAGGAAATGGTGGTATGGTGGATAATAGGTCATTTAAGGAGGCAATGCTTAATAGGCAAACAGGAGGGTCTAAGGAGGAAGAGGTGTACGAACCACTGTGGTTTAGAACTGAGATAGATGAGTTAAGGAGATATGAACAGGCATACACTGGGGTTGTGAGGGATCCAGGGGTAGCTATGTCTTTAAAGCAGCTTTTTCTGGAAGAAGACATCTTTACCATCAGGGTTACGATATTGGGTCCTAATATGTGTATTCTGGAAGATCTGGTAAAAGGTGGAGTGGAGAGCTTTGTGGAAGAAAGGAAGCTTTGGTGGGGAAAATGGTTTCTAAGTATACGCCTGTGGAAGCCAACTGACGTGGATACGGAGAGGATACTATGGTTAAGAGTGACGGGGACCCCGTGCCATGCTTGGGGTGTGAGTTTCTTCAAGTTTTTAGTCAATCAAAGTGGTGGGTTTATCAAGTGCGATGATCAAACGCTGGCAAGAACTAGAATGGATGAAGCAATAGTGTGTATTAAAACGGCTAGCAAGGAGAAGATCAATGAAAAGGTGAAAGTTTCGATTGACGGGATAAACTTTTGCATTTTCTTGAGAGAAGATTCTTCCCTATTGAAAGACGAAGTATCGGTTAGGTGCAGGGGGGACGAGATGTTATAGGATCAGGAAGACTCATCGGAGCAAGGTTTGTCCATGGAGGAATCTGGCGGAGACGGTGTAGGTATCGAGGAGGTGGAGTCAACAGGGAACTGTGCACCGAGTCTAGGGAAGGAAGGGGGCGAAAAGGAGCTAAATAGCTCTGAGGGAGGTGTACGGAACCAGTTTGTTACACGTTTTAAGGAGGTCTATAAGGAAGCTAGGAAAAAGGTTAACCCTTTATCCTCAGACAGTATCAAGGATTTTGAGTCTTCGATTTCTGTGCCCCATGCATTAAATGCATTAAACGCATCAAAGGATTATAACGTAGGTGAGGAGTCTGGCTATAGTGGAAAAAGCACAAAATCTGCTGCGTTATGTTATGCCTCAAGTGGGTTTCGGGACTATGAGGCCAATTTTGAAGGGAGCGTTGGGCCAAAGTCACTTTTGGGCCAAAATTCAAATCTTTTGTCCTTTGACAAAGCCTGTAGTGTGTTAAGAAGCCCAAAAAAGAGAAAAAATAAAGCTGTTAAGGATTTGGGATGGAGGGTGGAGTCATCAAAATTGTACTATGATTGTATCGCCCCAAGGAGTAATATCGTGACGGTGGAAGAAGCGGGGAAATCAACGCCTCTGAACCAGAATGAAGCGACGGAAGGGAAAGGAACGTCTGAGCATCCAGGCTCCGGTGAGTCAATTTCTTGTTCCATCTCTGATTCGGTGGTTAATAGGTGTAACGAAAGGATTGCAAACTGTGAGAATTCAGGTGTGGGGAGGAGAGTTTGGGAGTCTATCTCTAAATTGGGGGTGGTGAGCAAGGGTGATCAAGGAATGAGTGTAAAGCTGGTGGAGGTAATGGAGAAGAGGGATAAGAAGAGAATGGTGGAGAAGAAGGCGAAACAGTCAGTGTTATCATGAATATTATTTCGTATAACATCAGAGGGGGTGGGATTCCTTCCAAGCGGAAGCGAATCAGTTTTCTGCTTAAATCTAGTAAGGTAGAGGTGTGTTTCATTCAAGAAACGAAACTGAACAGGTTTACAGAGTAGCTGGCAGGGTCGTTCTGGGGTAGTGAGGATGTGGAGTGGACGGCCTCGAACTCTTCGGGTGCGTCCGGAGGTTTGGTCATACTGTGGAGGAAGGATTCTTTGTGTCTTAATTACAGCTTTATAGGTGCAGGGTTCGTTGGCATCAATATCACGTGGAAAGGGAAAGACTATAATTTGGTTAACATTTATGCTCAGTGTAACGTGGTGGCTAGAAGAGGTTTATGGGATAATCTTCGGAGTAGGATGCGGTGCGGTGGGGGGGAAGAATGGTGTTTAGGAGGGGATTTCAATGAGGTGTTGAGAAGTGGAGAAAGACTAGGGGAGGGAAGGAGTTCGAATTATAGAGGAATGGAGGATTTTAGAGCTTTTATCGAGAATATGGGGCTGGTGGATGTTCCTTGTATGGGAGGGCGTTTCACTTGGTTTAAAGGTAATGGCAAGGCAATGAGTAAGCTCGACAGGTTCTTGGTTTCTAAAGGTTTGTGTGATTCGTGGGAGGTGGTTGATTAACGTGTGGGGAAGCGGGATATTTCGGATCACGCTCCCATTCATCTTAATGTTGGGAGGGTTGATTGGGGTCCTAAGCCGTTTAGGTTTAATAATGCGTGGTTCAACCATGAAGAATTTAAGGGCTTCATAAGAGACGAATAGGCAAAGTTGATGGTTTCGGGGAGAGGTGATTATGTGATTTTGGAAAAGCTAAAAAGGTTAAAGGTGCGCCTTAGGGATTGGAATCGGGAGGTTTTTGGGTGGATTGATTTAAGGGTGAATGCGGAAGTTGCCAAAATCAATGAGTTTGACGATCTTTTAATTGATAATTTTGGAGGTTTAGTAGATGATTTGGTGTCGGATAGAAAGAGGGCCTCTAGTGAGATGTGGAAGTGGATAGATGTGAAAGAAAGTATGTTAAGGTTGAAATCTAGACAACTTTGGTTGGAAGATGGAGACAAAAATTCAAGATTTTTCCATAATTCTATAAAGGAGAGGAATCGAAGGAACGCCATCACTTTGTTAAACGGGGAAGGTGGGAAGGTGGAAGGAGTAGAGGAAATAAAGAACGAGATTAAAGAGCATTTCAAAGCTTTTTTCAAAGAGGAGAATAATTCTAGAGCTGTTCCAGAGGGCCTCACTTTTAATTCGTTGAGTGAGAGGGATAGGGAATGGTTGGAACGTCCGTTTTTGGAGGATGAGGTCAAAGAAGCTGTGTGGTCTTGCGACGGCAATAAGAGCGCCGGTCCGGATGGTTATTCCCTTGAGTTCTACAAGCAAAATTGGGAGTTGGTTAAGTCGGATGTTATGGTGTTTGTGAAAGATTTCTATGATAAAGCTATCATGGTAAAGGCTGGTACTTCGACTGTTATAACGCTTGTTCCTAAAATCAAGAACCCTCAATCATTGTCCGAGTATCGCCCTATTTGTCTTGTAGGTAGCATTTACAAGATTCTTGCTAAAATTATCGCGGGAAGATTAAGAAAGGTGGTGGGTAGTTTGGTCTCGAGTTCTCAAACGGTGTTTGTTCCAAATAGAAACATTTTGGATGGGGTCCTAGTGGTGAATGAGGTGTTGGATATGGCCAAAAGACAAAAGAGAAGTTGTGTGGTTTTGAAGGTTGACTTTGAGAAGGCGTACGATTGTGTTAGTTGGAATTTCTTAAAGTATATCATGAGGAAGATGGGTTTTGGAGAGAGGTGGATGCGGTGGATGGAAGGAAGTGTCTTCACTAGTACCTTGTCCATTATTGTTAACGGTAGTACTACTAGGGATTTTGTGGTGGAAAAAGGTCTCCGTCAAGGAGACCCGATGTCTCCGTTCTTGTTTGTGTTAGTTACGGAGGTTCTTTCTATGCTAATGAGGAAGTCTACGGAGGTAGGTCAATTTAGGGGCTTTAAGATCAACGAAAACGAAGAGGTCAACCTTTTACAATTTGCGGACGACACTATTATGTTGGCGGAGGGAGATACTTCGAACCATTGGAGTATGAAAACCGTGCTTAGGGGTTTTGAGTTAATGAGTGGTTTAAGGGTAAACTTCCACAAGAGCAATCTTTACGGTGTCAATGTTGGAGAATGGTTCTTGAATGCGGCATCTACGTTTCTTTCTTGTAAGATTGATTCTCTTCCTTTCAAATTTCTCGGTGTTAGAGTCGGTGATAGCCCGAGGAAGTTGTCAATGTGGAAAGATCTTATAAAGCACTTGAGGAATAGGTTGGCCGGTTGGAGGGGGTTCATCTTAACGTGGCGGGGAGAGTGGTGTTGATTAATGTGGTCCTTAATGCTATCCCGATTTACCCGTTATCTTTTTACAAAGCTCCCGCAAAAGTTTTAAGTGAGATTAGGAGTATTCAAAGTAGGTTTCTTTGGAGTAGAAGAGAAGACAAAAAATCTATCCATTGGGTAGGGTGGGATACCGTTTGAAAAAAGCGAGAAGAAGGCGGTCTTGGAGTGAAGAATGTGGAAATTCTCAATGTGTCTTTGTTGAGCAAATGGAAGTGGAAGATCCTAACGGAAAAGGAAGCGGTGGAGAGTGGTATTCTTAAACATAGGTACGGAAATCCGGCTCTAAAAGTTCTTGTTGGAGATATTAGTGTTGTAAATAATAAGGACTCTATTTGGTGGAGGGATTTGCTTATTTCCGATAATTACGCGAATCTTGGGGAAAATCACTTTGCCGGGGCTGTTGAGTGTAAGTTGGGGGATGGAGGTGCTGTCCCGTTTTGGTACGCACGCTGGGCAGGTAGAGAACCGCTAAGGGAGGCTGTTCCGGAGCTATTTGCGGAGGCCGAGGATCACCTTATAACAGTGGTTGCAGCTGGCAGCGGCACTGATACTGGCTGGGACTGGAATTTACCAGCCTTGTTTTCGGCCGGGACAGCAGGTACTACGGTTCTAGTTCAGCAGCTTGTGGAGTTTTTGCAGGATTTTCCGGTGAAGACAGAAACGGAGGATGCTTTCGTGTGGGCTAGCTGCTACAACGGATGGAATTTTTTCTGTTAATTCTTGTTACAACAGGTTCAAGGAGAAATTGTCATCTCCTCCGTTAGAAGCTGCCACTGTGTCGGCTATAAACCACTTGTGGAAGGTCAAGGTTCCGTCAAAAATTCTTTGCTTTGGCTGGAGGGTAATTCTTGGAAGGATAGCAACAAAGGACCAACTTTTCAAGAGAGGTATTGTGGCTCCTATGAATGACTTTCTTTGTGTGTTTTGTAAGAAGGAAGAAGAAAGTCTAAGCCACTTGCTTTGTCATTGCGGAATTGTATCGAGGATATGGTCGAAGGTGTATAATTGGTTGGGCACGTCGGAGATCACCTTGGAAGAGTTTGAGGTGTTCTTCAAGCATTGTGATAAGGTGAAGAGGTTAAACAGAAGGCATATCGTTGCGGTAATTTGGCTTGCCTCGGTTTAGTGTATCTGGTTAAAGCGTAATGCGGTCATTTTTAAAGGAGAGTCCTTTAGCTTTATGGAGTGTATGTCGGAGATTACTTTAATTTCTTGGAGGTGGCTAGTGGCTAGTTATAAGATTTCTGTAAATTGTAATTTTCACTCTTGGAATATCCTTCCGCTCATTAGTTGTGAGTAGTCGGAGTTTTCCGTTTGTCTCGGGTGGAGTTTCCCTTTAACTCCTTTAATAGTATCATTGCCTATTAAAAAAAATGGAGGTTCCAACCTTGCTCTACAATCTATTGCAAAAGCAAAAGCAAACTTTTCTTTCTCTTGTTCAACTTCATGAACAGCTTTTGCTATACAAACAAGTGAATAAGCACAAGTGAGAGTAAATGATGATAAATTTTGTGGCTTTGATTCATTTGGATTGAATTTTTCCCATTTGGATAACACATATTGCTTGATTTTATCCAAATCTTCACGTGTGAGCTTGAACGTAGCACGAAGAGAGTCTTCTAGTTTTGGTTCAAAAGGAAAAATCTTTAGGCTTCTTTCATTTTAGTTGATAAAGTCATAGTTTCGCAGATGCACGTTCCATATTTATATAATGCTATCAATAGTCTATACATGTGTTAGCAAGAAAACAGGCAAATGCACGTTCCATTTTTATTTTAGAGAAATTGTTGCAAAACGTTCTAAATATTTTATTCATAGATTCATAAGCCAGCTCCATGTTCATGTATCTTTCATACTGAGAATCTTTCCTGTTTATATTAATATCTTCAGATCTTTCAATGAAATCGTGATGTTTTTTTTTAATATTAAATAAAAATATTAAAATATTATTATTTAATATTTTAATAATATTTAATAATATAATGAATTATATTATTAAATATTAATAAAATATTAAGTAATAATAATTTTATACTTTTTATCCTAATCATTGACATTTCATTAAAAATAAATATTATATCCTAATCATCATTGCCACATGTGCAAAAGTGGAGCGGAACTAAAAATTCTCAAACAAGATCAATTTTAGCTAGCAAATGGCTTAGGTTTGAAATAGGGAAGCCAAAATTATTTAAAAACCAAGATTAGGAGGACCAAAAGTGCATTTAAGTCAAAATCAAAAGAGTAACAAAAGGCAAAAGCCCAAAAGGGCATTTTTGTCTAAGAGTGATTAGTGTTTTGTAAAAACACAATGGCATTTTTGTAAAGTATTATGGCTAAACTCACTAAAACTCTTTTTGAAGCTTATATTTTTCAAATAAAATCACCTGAAATTGTTTTGGAGTCTAGTCAGATGAATCGTAAATTGTCTGTTTTGAAATCAATGCCAAGAACAAAGTATAATAGGTTTATTTTCTTATACAGAAAACCCATAAGGGTAGGATAGAGGGAAATAAGAAGAACACAATGAAAATTGTTATTAACTGTTATTTTTCACTCTCTCTTTGAAACAAGATTACAAGTGTTACAGAATAACAAATAATCTCTCTCACCCTAATTAGGATTTGAAGTGTGCAATGATGAGAGACTAGTATGCTATTTATAATTAAACTAACATGCTAAACTAATGGGCTTTTAAACACAAACCTATTACACAAGCTAACTTACGGACAAGCTAACTTAATCAATTGGGCTTAACAAACAAGTCAAATTCGACACGCTAACAATCATAGCATTTTGACTACTACATACTTGAGCATACTTCGACTACAACATTGCAGGCCTTCGAAGACATGCTAAGATCTTGTCTAATTATAGAACCAATAAGCTATTCTTCGACCATACTAGAGTTTGATCTAATATCTCACACTGTCGGATAGATTATGGCAAGTTATTTATCTGTCTTATCAAGTAGACCAAGTACCTAATCGATTAGATAAGGGAAAATGAGTATTTAATAGATTGTGACAATGTCTTTATGAATGGTAACGTCTCTCTATCAAAACTTTCTAAATTAGACACAAGTAATTGATTATTTTTGGTACTTAATCGATTAGACTTAGGACCTAATCGATTGCTAATCAATTTTCCCATGGATTGTTCCTTTTTTGAACCATCTTTTGCCCTATAAATAGAGGTCTTCCCTTCGCCTTTTTACATTTAGAAATGTTAGATATCTCACTTGCCTCTTTCTCTTTCTCTCTCTAAAATATATTTAAATTTCTCTTACATGATTTTAGCCATAGTGCTTTGAGAAAAAAATTTATGTTTAATGGGTGAAGTTTTTCGTGAAAGGGAAATATTATAAATTCACCAAGAATAATATTAGTTTTTCTTTTAATTTGGAGGTAAACTTGTTAAAATATCTTTTTGGGGGATTAGTTTTAATATGTGTTTGGTTCATGAGTTTAGCCACTTGAGGAAAAGCTCTCCATTTGAGTTCGTGAAGAATAACGAGAGAAAAATCAACAAAGCGATTCTTGAGCTCAGTCTGGTATGAAAGCTCATTTGGTTCAAGATCAGTCTGGTATAAAATCTCATTTATGTCTGTGGTCAACCCTTCAAAAACCTTGGTTCGACTTGGAAGATAGCAAATTCAAAACTCTGCCTTGTTTCGAGATAATTCTGTATAAAATCTCTGTTGGGCAGAGAGACTAACCGCTTGAAGCTCTGTCCGTGTTTGGGATGAAGACTAAGCACTTCATTTCAAAAGATAGCTAATATGGTTTTTTTTTGTATGTCTTATTGATTGAGATTAATATTATATGTTGATGCATTATGATGAGAGGATAGTTAGTTATGAATGGGAGTTTGCAGATTCGTATTCATCGTCATCACTAGCATCATAATAATCATCAGCATCATTTAAAATAATAATGATGATGATATTGACGGTGATGAGTTCGAATTAGTCAGCAAATTGATGCTTCTCAAAATAAACTAGAAGAGAAGGATTATTTTCTATGAAGAACATAAGACATTGAACAAAATTTTATATGTTAAAGAGTGAGATATGAATTACGAGATGCAAGCATTCGAAAAAAACATTGATTGATCTAAGTTGGTTTTCAAATATAACTGAATTTTTCAAATTATTACTTTCAAAATCAATTTAAATGAATTCATGATCAGTGAAGGGTTTGTGAAACAAGCAATTTACATCCGATATAATAAACTTAACTTGATCTTCTATCAATCTAAATAAAGAATTAATGCTACAAGATTCACAAAAACAAAATATTGTTAAGTCGCAAGAAGGATTTTTCTTTTGACTTAGCGATGTTTTGTTCTTGTTCTGAAAAACATTTATCAACAACAACATAAAACACAAAAATCATGCCATGTAAAAGTCTTTTTAAGAAGAACTAGTGTCACACAAGGAACATATATGGTAACTGAGATCTATTTCAAAAATAGAGATCCGATTAGATATAACTCATAAAACACAAAAATCATGCCAAGTGTAAACCCTTTGAAATAGAAAAACGAATGATAAAGAAGAAAGCGTAACAACCTATGCACAGAAAAATGAAAGAAAGCGTATGAATAACATGGAAAAAGCTTATAAAGAAGAAGAAGAAGAAAGATAAAGCGCAATAACTTGATTACCTTTTAATATGAAAAAGCTTATGAGGACGAGTTAGCTGCATGTGTGCGTGTGTGTGTGTGTGTGTGAGAGAGAGAGAGAGAGAGAGAGAGAGAGAGAGAGAGAGAGAGAGAGTTTTATTTTAAGTGTGACGACTATTGTGTGTTAAAGCTTGATAACTTCGCTTATATATATATGTGTGTGTGTGTGTGTGTGTGTGTAAAACTTATCACCACGACTGTTAAAAAAAACGTAATAAAATGTAAGAACTATTCACAACGCTATTGGTAATAAATGTGGTAAAAGTATTTTAGTTTTAATATATTTATAAGAGTATAAGGACAAGGACTTTTTGTAACGAGAAAAATAAATATTATTGATGTTGGGAATTGAAGCATGTAATGTAACACCCCATTTCTACCCGGCAAATACTCAAGAATCAGAGTTTCAAAATTTCTCGACAAACAAATGAGGCGTCACATATTCACAAAATAAATCGCTTAATCGCATTTAGCGGATACATAGCACTTTCTTTAATCAATTAAACAAATACTCAGCACATAATACTATTCAAAATAGAGTAATTTCTTTTATTAGAACATGGCGGAATCATAGTTCTAAATCTTTAAATCAATAACATCATATTCAGCTAAGATAAAACAATAAGCAACCACATCATAATCATCATAGATATATCAAAAAATCATCTCCCCGAGTGCTGCGTATCAGAGCAACAACCGACTCGATTAACGGAAACTAAATCTTCATACTCGAACACCTGCACATTACCAATATAAAGGTAACGGCGAACAAGAGAAAAGGGTGAGATATCAAATCATATAAGTGAGCGCATGATAAATTGTATATTGGGATCCAGGCATATATGGTTATCACATCACAAGTATTAATATTGCCATACACTTCATACTTTCACTAACTCACAAATTTCACATTCGTATCAATTATATATATATATATATATATATATATATATATATATATATATATATATATATATATATATATATATATATATCAGTCATTTACATTGCAAGCCAGGTCATGATACATCACGAGTATAAATCACAATTTTAGTCTCAAAACATCACAGCATATAAGTCACTCATCTAGTCACAAAACATCACATATACAATTAATCACACAACATCACATATACAGCTAATCACAAAACATCACATATAAGTCACACCAAACATATTCAGTTAATCGCATTCACAAATATTGATGTCATCATACTATTCATAAAATCATCAGTTCACATTTTCACATACTTCCATCATTTAACAAGTCACAAAATACAATCACGATAAAGTGACAAAAACGTCACAAATATGAGTCACATAAGACATATGGGACATGACTCATGTATATGCATGTGGTACCAATCGGAGCTTCAACCCCGTCACCAATTGCTCAATTCTGAGGCACTAGGCATAAGCCTTCGTCACTAATTTTCCAATCCAGACCGTCACAGAGTATGCATATGCAATGTGACTCGACAAACAAGACATATGCAACATACTCATCACAGTCACACGTCACTGCGAGGCATACGCCTACATCACTGACAGTTACCAATTATTACAGATTCAACGTCACAAATAATTTTTCATCGTCACATAGTAACCAAATCATCACGATATCATCATGCTTCGGCAATTCACGACAAACATATAGCTTCAAATATTAACAAAGTCTTCAAAGCGTCATCATCATGTTTCGGTATATTACGACAAATCAACACATTAAGTCAATTCACATTAGTCTCATAATTCTTTATAAATTAGTCGATTTATAAACTCACTAATCCACTATCAACTCACCAATATCATTCACCTAATATTCTCAAATTAATCAAATATATCCTACGTCACTACCGGTTATCTAATTTCCTTAATATTCACGACTTTACGAATTTTCGAGTTATACTCCCAAGTCACAAAAACATAGCTCAACCGGTTAGTTCGGATACAATTCTATTCTTTACCGGTTACTCGATTCGTTCGATTAAATACTCAAGATATCGTAATTTATCGACAAACCGAATAATTAATCTAAGTCTAAGTGTTTTTCAATTAAATAGACTAATTGAGATTAATTCAACCATTAATTTAATCGACCGATTAATATCACAATTTCGATAAAATAACACCACCACGTTAATGTACTAATTAAACTTAGCTACCACGTAAATTTTCATCAAATTCCGAACAACTAATTATACCGCTTAATTCGGCTATTTCAATCAAACGGGACTGTTTTGCATTATGTTCCATAATTTCTATTGTGACATACTTATTTTCTTCCTACTGTTTTAATTATATATATATATATATATATATATATATATATCATATCATCTCATAGCTATGATTCCTTTCCATAATGTTGTACCATTATATATGTTTCTATTATTAACATTATGCACATGAAACCGAACCGCCACATATATGGAACAGCAAATAACAATTAACAGCATTAAATTGAAGTAGCTTAAAAATGGAAATAGCATGGTGTAAGTACCAGCATGAATAAGAAACCAAACATTTAAAAAAGAGAATAAAATAACATGATATAAATGAGATAGCATGAAAAGCATGAGACAAAATGGAAATAAGTTTCAAAAGAAAGTATATAGAAGTGTCGCCCGTCAAAGGCTCAGCATGCCGAACGTCTTGCATTTTACGCCGTCCGGGCCCCCTTTATTTATTTCCATTACTCATGAATAATAAATTTCCAGTCTCACGTTTATTAACACAAGTTCAGCATTTCAGTATACGCAAGCAATAACAAACAGCAGCAACAATAACAAGCAGAATTTCAAGTTTCGGTAACAATTTAACACAACGAAGGATTAACCTAAATTCCTAATCCCTAACATACAAAGTTTCATAATCCCCATTATAGGAAGAGAACTCCACTCTTACCTTATCAATTGAACCAACTCAATGAGTCTCCAATTGCATCTCCAATTTGACACCATGGATGAAAATCTCCAAGCTTCTACTCTCCCCTTTAAGACATAGCCTCCTTCTCTTCTACTCTTGTTTTCTCCGACCGTCCGACTAAAATCCGACTTTTAACTTAATAAATTCAAATACGCTTCTTAAAATAAAACTGACAATCCAAATTCGACCAATATATCATATTTCCGGTCTAATCTTAATTAGTCAGAAAATTCTCAAAACTTCAAATGTATCCCACCGTGCCCCCGTTTAAAGTCCGGACTAATCCAAGAGAGACCAATCCCACCGTGCCCCCATTTAAAGCCCGGACTAGTCCAAGAGAGACCAATCCCACCGTCCACTAGCGGAAGCCCCGTTTAAATACCTAACAGGATTCGAACTCAAGACCTTGAGAGGAGCACACTATCAAGACCCAACCCGGATTGAGAGGTTTAGTGGATATTAAATCTTATACAGTTATGACACCTTCTATTTTTATGGATGACTCACCCCTTCATTCTGACTACCAAGCCACGGCCAAAGAGCGCACCACCTAGTTCACAAATATTAAAACTAGTCTTCTCAATAACTCATTGATCAAGTAACCACATTTGTAAATACCTCAACTATGCATTTGAGCCATAGATTCACTTTTGACATATTAGATTACAATTAAACTATGTATCATCTATTATACTCACTACAAGTTCAATATTATAAATATCAAAAAATTATTAATAAGATCATGACAAAGAAAAAAGCTAATGGATTGTTTAAATATATTTTTTAAAGACTCAAATAAATAAATTTTATAAAATTTAGTTATTCATCTATTCAAAATTGAAATAGTTAATTTTATATATATATATATATATATATATATATATATATATATATATATATATATATATATATATATATATATATATATATATTATTTGGAATCCTAAGACTATTTATGGTTTTTCCTACTTTTGGAAAAATATCTGGTACCTATTAATGATGGAAACATGTGGTTGGCTCATAACCATTAAAACACCTTTTGTCTTACAACATTCATCAACTATTTCCCATTTCCAACAAATGGCAAAAATCATAGAAATTTTCAATGTCTCACCATCTTCACCACAAGAACTACCTTCACAAACTTCACTTCCTCTTACTTTCTTTGACATACTATGGTTAAGATTACCACCTGTTCAAAGAATTTTCTTCTATGAATTTCCACACCAGCCTTCTCTTTTCTTCAACACCCTTCTTCCCAAACTCAAACAATCTCTTTCTCTAGCACTCTCTCACTTTTATCCTCTTTCTGGTCATCTCATATGGCCTCTTGATTCTCATAAACCAGTCATCAAGTACATCAAAGGTAACACTCTTTCACTCACTGTAGCTGAATCTGATGCAGATTTCAATCTTCTATCAGGTAATGATCTTTGTGAAGCTACACAAGTTCATCATCTTTTATCTAACTTGAATATCTCACATGATCATGCTTCTATTCTTGCACTTCAAGTTACTCTTTTTCCAAACACTGGCTTTTCAATTGGTGTCACTTCACATCATGCTGTTTTAGATGGTAAAAACTCTACTTCTTTTGTCAAATCTTGGGCTTATCTATGTAGAAACCTTGAATCAATATCAGAATCAACGCTTTCGTTGCCGAATGAATTTCGGCCTTTCTATGATAGAAAAGTAATCAAGGATCCAAATGGATTAGAAGCTAAATACTTGAGTGCTTGGTTAAAGCAAGGTGGAACAAACAACAGAAGCTTAAAGGTTTGGGATCTTGAAGTTCCAGAAGATTCAGTTAGAGGGTTGTTTCAATTATCTAGATTGGATATCGAAAAGCTCAAAAGATTTGTAGTGTTTAAACAAAAGGGTACTAGGAATGAGAATAAAAATCTTCACTTGTCAACTTTTTTGGTATCTATTGCATATGCATGTGTATGTAGAGTGAAAGCAGAAGAGATTAAGAACAAAAATGTTATCATTGCTTTGAATATCGATTGCAGGAATCGGTTAGATCCGCCGATTCCTGCAACATATTTCGGAAACTGTATTGGAGCAAGACTTGTAGTTGTTGAAACAAGTGAGATATTGGGAGAAGATGGACTAGTTGTGGTTGTTAAACTTTTAAGTGAGGCTTTGGAAACTCTAAAAGATGGAGTGTTGAATGGAGCTGAAGATTGGTCTTCATGGTTACTTGATGGTGTGGCCATTGCTGATGTTAAAACTAGTGGTACTGCTGGTTCACCTAAGTTTGAGGTTTATAGCACTGATTTTGGGTGTGGAAAGCCAAAGAAAGTTGAAATGGTTTCTATTGATAGAACTGGTGCTATTTGTATTTCTGATTGTGGAAATGGTGATGGTGTTGAGATAGGTTTTGTGGCTAAGAAGAAAGCAATGGAAGCTTTTGCTTCTCTCTTTGTCAATGGGATTATATCTTGAGTTCCTTATACATTGAAGTGTCATAATTCTGAATAATTTGATAATTTTATATAATATTTTGCAGTTAGAATTTTGAGTTATAGACATTTGGTTATTGTTTTGGTGTGGAAATAAATGATGATTAGAGAGGTTGAACTGGTGTATCATTACGGTGGTTCAAGGTTATGATGCGGTGGAGAGGGGTTGACTTACAAAGTTAGCACTTCAAATGTAAAGTCGATAAGAATAAACTTTGTAAGTAAGCGAATCTGAGAGATGTGAGACATTATATCCATCTATGTTTTGCCTTCCGATTGTAACAAGTGATTTTATTTGGCGACGGGGTCATAGACTAGAAACTCCCTCCGTTTTAATATGTGTGTCATTTTAGAGAAAAAAAATTGTTTCAAAATGAGTGTCATTCTAACTTTTCAATGTAAGACTATGTACAATGGTTTCATTATTCAACACCCTACTTTTTCACTTTTTATTTTCCACATCATCTTCTCTCTCTTTCACCTAATAATTCAACACCTATTCAATTTTTTTTCACTACAATGGTTTTGTTTAATAAAATTCAACACCCTACCCCACATCATATTCTTATTTTCTTTTAAAGTTTTGTTTTTATGATTATATATTAATATCTATTATCAATTAAAATTAAATTAAAATAATTAATATTTAAATTTTTTTTAAATTTAATAATTTATTTATTTTTTCTAATTTTCTATTCTTAATTTTTTTTCTTGCAAGTAATAAATAAGAGATGTAAAAATAGTTATTTTTTAAACAATGATTTTTTAAGGCTAAATAGAAAAAAAATTGAGAGAAAAAAGTGAATTTTTTTTATGAGTCCAAATCAAATGAACCAAGTCTCTATTTATAGAGGAAAAAAAATAATGAATTTTGATAAAAATAAAAATAAATAAAAAATTTATTTACTATGAAATAATTAATTTTAAATGATTAAAAGAAAATAAAATCTAAATAATCATAACAACCAATAAAATTGTGTAAAGTGTTGCATGTGGCCCCACTTTTTTCTCATTCAACATGTTGAATCTTTTCAACACCAATTAATCCACATCACATTAAACACCTCATTCAACAAACCATTGTAGACATTCAACTATTGAATAATTTTTTCAACACCCCCATTGTAAATGGTCTAATAGTGATTGTTATTTTTTTTATTGTGCCATTTAATTATTATTCTGTACACTACTTCCAATACATTAATAAGGTTAATTTAGTAAAAATACAATGTTTTATGACAATATCATTACATTTCTTAATCCGTGTGCAAAAACCCTAAACGACACTCATTTTAAAGAGTCACGATCCTCTTCATTTCTCAAAAAAAATGGAGAGTTCCATTACTAATGTTTACATTATATAAAAGATAAATTATATAAATATGTGTCACAAATTTCAACAATAAATGCATTTATACATCAAAAACCTTAGTAATGGAACTCTCAATTTCTTTTGAGAAATGGAGAGGATCTTGACTCCATTTTAAAACGGAGTGAGTATTTTTGATGGAATGTTATCGTTCTTGGGAACCAACAAATTTAAATGCTACACTTACGTGGCACAGGATGGTCGATCCATGCTGTCACACCCCAAATTTTAACTTCACATTTTCTACTTGATGGACCATCCACATCATTCTAGCATACATTGCATTGCATTTTGTCTTCCATGATTGACAAGGTCTATGCATTAGGGTTTAGGATTCCTATAGGCCATTACCCTGCTAGTTGTTTGACCGACTACGTTGGTATTTATTCTTCTGTATAGAATCAAAATTAGGTCTTTTTTATCCACATTCTTCTGTTTAAGAATTCATTTTGAAGCTTCTAACTTCATTCACATCATTCATTCATGCATCTATTTTATCTTCATTATATTATGCCTACAGAGATGTATTCATGACTTGGAACTCGTTGACCGCCACTGGTCACACATCCATTCATGTTTCAAGTAGTCATACATAAGATAAAGTGGGAGCAATTAAATGCAAAGTTGAAATGAACTTGAAGATTTGATCTAGAACAATTGAGAATTTTGTAACAAGTTTGAATTACAAGTTACTTATATGCCTTGCACCCCAGGGAAGCATGCGTACTCCCCTCCTGATTGGGTGGGTTATAATGGGCTTCTTGGAGTTAAGCCCAACACCTATTTTTTTCTATTTTTGCAGTTGGTTTTGTGTTTTATTCCCATTGATTCATGGTTTAACTTAAAATATATATATATATATATATATATATATATATATATATATATATATATATATATATATATATATATATATATATATATATATATATATATATATATATATATATATATATATATATATATATATTAGTTATTTTCATAAACAATACACAAAATAGAGAAATTTATATTTGTATTCATGATTTATTTTTTAAGAATAGTTATTCGTTGTTTTCCCTATGCAAATTAAAAAATAACTTAGACTTTTATCAATTTAGACATAGGAATGTTTCTTTCTTAGAGATTTATTGTAGATAGTTTGGTGCTTGGCCTGAATTGCTCGATTCTTCTCGGTGATTTATTTATGAGTTTTAGTGCTTAATCTCTTGTTCGTATGGATATCTACTTGGACAATATAAATTGTTAAGCCAGATAAAAAGATAAAAACATATACACGTTAAAGTCTATCTTTCAAAAATAAATTTCAAAAACGAACTTAATCCAATATCGAGCCATCTTTAAACCTTCGTAAGTCGATTGTTTTTAGCATCTCCATCAACCTCACATAGCTTACATTTGAGCTTTCTTACAATGAGTTTTTCTTGCACACACTCATATAACTTACTCTTGGGCTTTCTTACAATGATGCATTTCATTCCATTGATTATGTCTTTGAATATTTGGTTAATGCTTGATTGTTGGAATGGTGTGTGATTTGCTTTATTATTTTGCATGCAACAAAATGTATATCCATCTTTGGACGTGTAATTAGAAACATCACAGACTACAATATCGTAGCAACATGTTTACGACATCTTGTCTAACATCTTGCTGAACATCTTGCTGAACATCTTGTTTTAACAAAATGCAGCCAACAAACAAAGTCCTAACATCAACAATCTCACCTTCAAGTATGAGCTCATCCATTATGATCCCCTTCAAGCAGAAGCTCTTTCATTCACATACTTGTACTGCCATTGCCAGACACCTTTACCACATCACTAATACCTCAACAGAACATGATATATGATCACCATCATATCGAGAATACTTTTAATACAAGGAGTCGGCCCTTACTCGAACCAAACTCCAATACCAGTAATGGGTCATCATTGAGGGGGAAACATTTACATCAAATAAAACACTCACATAAAGGTAAAAGACTATACAAAAAAGTGAGAGAGACACCAGATATTTGATAATTTTTTTTTTTTGCAATTGTAAGTATTGTTTGTATCGTCTCCATAAGGATTAGTGCGATATCACTGTTGTTCCACAATTAAATTAATTTTAAGTGAAGAGTTTAGAAGATGTTTGATTATGAAAAATAAGGGAATGTAATAATGGTGGATATTAAGAAAATAAAAGGTAAAGAACTTGTGAAGATTAGATTTCATTAGCCTATTTCATATATAATCAACTGATCTAGCATGTGACCCTAGTTATTCCTTATTATTATCATGTATCACTCTTCGACATCATTTGTGTCTAAACGATGACGTGGATTTTTACTGTGTTCTTTAATCGATGATCACTCTACCTATTAAGGAATGCGATAATATTAAGACTTGATACAAGTGAATATCAAACCCCAAATCTATCTCTAGACTTTGGTATCTAAAATATGATGATCTTAAGTTAAGAGTTGAAAGATATTTCTTAATAATGATTCTAACCCATAAAATTAAAATTAAAGCAAAGATAACATCAATATTGATTCATAACTAGTTCACATCACAATGATCAGAAGAAATACATACGATTACGGTTAATTATATTACATCCAATCACGACAAAAGAGATTTAGCTACACATCATCATGGTAGCTTGATACACAAGAAAAGAAAAGAGATGAATATGCATCAAGGTTGATTAATCGATGATGGTTGTGTATTCCGCTTCGATTTTCCTGATTCCGACTTTTTCTCTTTCAGTTGGTGTATTTCTCCTAGGACAAGTTTAGAAACTTTGCCAGAATATAGCCAAAGACGTGGAAGAAATTAAGTCAAATATATATATATATATATATATATATATATATATATATATATATATATATATATATATATATATATATATATATATATATATATATATATATATATATATATATATATATATGACTTGGAGTTATCTTTCTGGTTTTCTATAATTTATTTTCTACATTATTTTATGTTTCTTTTCCTTCATGCACCTTTGATTTCAAATAATATAAGTATGTTTTTACTTTCCTAAACAATTGTGCCACCTTTATGTCAATATATTTGGGCTACAAAAATCATATAAATTTGTGCGTACAACCTTGTTTTCCTTAAAATTAGGAAACCTTGTGACAAACGTTTAAAATGTAAATAGGTCTTCCACCAAGTATGACACTTTCTATGCCATGGTTTTATTACTCTTGCTAGGCATAAGTTCCGTCTTACATATTTTAGTATATATTATGCGAAGCCCAAGCACACTTTAGAAACCTTTCTTGGACATTTTTTTTGAAAAATATGTTATTACCACACACAAGCTTCATGATACTTCCTCACTATGTCATATTATCTCTATAACTGTTTCACATCTTGCATATTTGACATGCCTAAGAATTAGGATAGCTTGTTTAGGATAAACATGTTATTCACACGAAGTGTGATATTTTCCTCATTATGTCATGATAAAAAAAACTCTTGTTTTTCTCAAAAGAATATATAACATGTATGCTCATAATTTCACTTGATAGATTGTTATGTTATTCCCAAACATATTTTCGGAAATCATACTTTACACATATTTTGTCTCTCATCATTACTTGCACTCTTATTCCATCAATGGTTCAACACTCATGATATTATTATTCTAAAAACATATCAGATGATATATCCTTGCTTATCATAATTGTGATGTTTGATAAAATGCTTTAGATATGTATATTTTGTTCTATAGATTGATAAAACATAAGTGCATATTTCACTACAACATTTTTGGTCTACAGCCACGCTAAAATTTTCCACAGCTCAGAAACTATGGCCACATGCATGATTTGGCCAGGGTTGTCAAATCGTAGATTTATTTTATAAAATATTAAATCCGGAGTGGGAAACTGTGGCCTTTCCTTCAACTTGCCACGGTTATGAAACTACAGATATTTTAAGGCGCAAAGGAAAACTGCGGCCTTATAATTTTGACTACAAACTGTGGCCCAAGCCCAAAAAATTATACCCCGCCAAATTTTCTCTCTATTATTTAGTTTCCCTCTTTCTATTATTTTGTATTCTATTTTTTTAAGATTAAAAAATATATATAAAACATAAAAACATAGAAGCTCCTCAGACTTGAAAACGACTAAGCTTTTTCTCCTCTTTCTCTCTAAACCTTTTCTTCTTCCTTTCTTCCTCTGTTTCTCCTCGTCTAAATCTAACAAAGAGCGAAAATGTACCTACGTTTCTCCTCTCGCAAAATCAAAATCAAAATTGAAGCTCGTACTTCTCCGTTTCTGCTCTCGCAAAATCAATTTCTCGCAACTCTCGCAAAATCGAAGCTCGTACTTCTCCGTTTCTGCTCACGCAAAATCAATTTCTCGCAACTCTCTCAAAATCGAAGCTCGTACAGGTTTGCATTCTTAAAACCTAAATCAATTTCTCTTCTCTGCTTCTCCGTTTCTCCTTGTCTTTGCATTGTTAACCCTAAATCAGTTTCTCTATTTTGTTTTGCAGTTTAGATTTCGTTGAACCAACAGAATCTTCCATTGCAGTCGATTATATGTGTAAACGTGAGAATTTGGTAACTCCTCGTATATGTTTTGCATGTATGTGATTTTCGATTATTTTTTGGTAGGATTTCATTGTATCCCGTGTTTGTGTTTATTAGGGTTAGATTTTGTTGTGGTGATTTGAATCTGGTAACCTGGTAGATTTTGTTAGGGATAGATTGTTTGATCCATGTTAAAAAGGCCTAATTTGGCTCTGTTGGAAGAGGGTAATGTGTATAATTTCATTTTAATTTTTGCTTCTCTTTTGTTGATTTTAGTTTGAGTTTAAGTTTTCATTGCTTTTTAGCATTTAGGCAATTGTTTTCACTGGTAGGGTTTGTGAGTAGTAAATAGTTTCATTGGTTACAAAGTGCTATTATTTTTGCTTGTTCGACATTTCCACTAGATGAATGATGTTCTAACAAGTGGCCTGCTTGCTGCTTCATTATTGATCTTTTTTTTTGTTAATAAACACTTTGATTAGCATATACACTCTGAATTGAATGTTAACAAACATTGTTATATTAGATACTGATCTTGTCTAGCATATCCATCCTATAAGTTGAATGTTCCTATTTATTGAATCGTTGGAAATCCATATGGTAGATTGTTGAAGTTTTACAGTTCATTGGTAAGAAAGAAGGTCTACAACTTCCTCCTACTTTTGCTGCTCGCATAACAGAGAAATCTAACGGAATTTAAGGAGGGCCATATTGTCATTTGAGACTTGTCGTGTCCAACAGTAAGCTCCACTAACTTTCAATTTAACATGGGATCTATAATCTCATATATTATTCTCTTCTCAAAGCTTTAAGCAAAACTATTGATAGCCCTCTATGCATATTGTCTTACTTGTAGGTATCCTTTCACTAACAAGCAAACAATTTCACCAATGGATTGGGAAGAATATATTTCTAAAATTGCATCTGACATAATGAAGGAACAGAGTCCAAAAAGGTTTACTTTTGATTCAGTTTTGTTAGAACAAGAAATGTTCTGATCAATATGCTTAGTTTTGATGATAACATTATATATGAATTTTGTATAAGACAATGTGGTACTCTAATTCTTTAGGTTTTCCATCTCAAGAAAAGTCTAAAAGAGTATGCACAAAATCAGCGTTCAGAAGCTCTGACCCAAAAGATCTGGATGGCTTCATCAGAACATGGTCTAGCAGACATCAGAAGATGGTCTTGAAGAAATCAGAACATGATCTGGAAAGCATCAGAAGATGGCAGTCAGAAGCAAGGCTCTGAAGAGCTGATGGTATCACGCTACAAAGCACTTCCAAAGTCTGATGACTGAAGTTGCATCTGCACCAAAGCTGAAGACTCTGATATTCAAACTTTTATTCAAATAGTCTGAGTCCAGAAGCAAGTACAAGATGAAAAGGCTACAACGTTAAATCTGTCTGACTGGCAAAAGGAACGTTAGAAGCTACAAAAGGCAAAGTCAGCAAAAGCAGTTGAAGCATGGCTCGAGGTAGTTGACAAAAGAGTGAAACATTAAATGCAGCAGTGTACTATTCACGCAAAGCATTAAATGCGCTCAACGGTCACATTTTCTCATTGCCTATATATAGAAGTTCTGATGCTGAAGCAGCTAACAACTCTCTCACGTTAAGTACCAAAACGCTGCCAAAACGTTGTCACACAAAAACAAAGAAGAACTTCATCTTCAACCTCACAAAATTGTAATATTTTAGTGAGTGTTAGAACTTAAACTTAAGAGAAAAATCACTTGGTGATTATAGCTTACTAAGAAGCAATTTAAACTCTTGTAATATTTGTTTACATCTTTGTAAAAGGAATTTCCTAGAGTGATCAAGTTGTGATCTGTATACTCTAGAAGACTTAGAAGTTGTCTAAGTGGAGAGCCATTGTAATCAAGATTGATTAGTGGATTAAATCCTCAGTTGAGGTAAATCACCTTGTCAGGGGTGGACTGGAGTAGTTTGGTTAACAACGAACCAGGATAAAAATAACTGTGTGATTATTTTTTATCTACCATTTTTTAGAAGAAACCCTTATTCAATCCCCCCTTTCTAAGTGTTTTTCACTCCTTCAAGTTTGTAGTTTTCTGATCTTTCATGATTATCTAAAATTTTCACTGAATCTTGTCAGTTTATGAATTGTATTAGGATATAGGATAAGGGGAGTTTGCCTGCATACCTACCTGATAGTGTTGTCAACTAATCTCTTGTTTTTCTTACATACCATGCATATTTTTTCTCCCATATAATATGCTTTTTATGTTTAGGCTATTTCAAGTTCGGGGAAAGTTGTACGAGTCGCTGATCAATTGCATTCCTCCAGAGAAGTGTATAGTGGTGAATGGCATGGAACTGCGAGTTTCTTTACTTCATACATCAATTTTGATATTTATCATCTTTCATATTATGCTGCAAATAATAGATTAACATATATACTTATAACATGTGTCTACTTTTTTATTTGTAGGAAGTTGTTGTAAAGAGGTTTCTACTTCAATAGTCAACATATCTCTGGCGATTATCGAGTTGTATGATAGAAGTTCTTATTTAGTTATTCTTGTTGTGTATGATAAAAGTGCTCATTTAAATTATGATATAAACTAAAATAGATCCAAATAATGAGAAGGCTGAGGCATCCAAATGTTGTTCTCTTCATGGGAGCTATAACTCGACCTCTAAAGTAAGGTAAAAATGCACAATTTGGTAAGCATGTTGTTAGCACACATTTTGTGAGTCGATTAACTATTCTTTCAGTTGAATGGTTATGTATATAAATTTGAAAAATTATGCATAGAAGTGTTAGTTAATTAGTTGCAAAGTGAGTTAATAATTCTTTTAATTAATTGGGATTGGTTAGCACACGTGTTGTGTATCTCAGTGTAAAATTCATTCAATTGATTTCATTATGTATCTTATTTTTTCACTTCCTAAAGGTTTTACTCGGTAGATTTCCAGCAATAGGTACATAAAGTTGTCGCTACAATTGCAATAAGTGAAAATACCGCATTAATTTTTCATTATAGAATGAGCTCATCATGTTGGAAATTTGTCTTAATTAATCAAGACTTTATTATGAACCCATACTCAATTCATGATGAAATATAAAGCGGAAGCGTACCTTTAAAATCCATGAAGTTTTATTGAGAAGAAGATGATCTTGATAGGAAAATGACCTTCCAATTGTAGATTCCTTAATTCCTTAGTTCCTCTTCCAATGGGATAAGAGAATAAATATTTTATGATATTTTCTAGTGTCTACAATTGGGGACCATAACCCCTCATTTATAAGAATCACATGCCCTTTCATGAAGAGTCATGTTTATTCAAGTTTAGAATCTCATGCCCTTCCATGAAGGGTCATGATTATTCAAGGTTTCTTATTCTAATTTTACCCATCACAAAAAATAGAAATAAGACTTTTGGTATCTACACAATATTTTTCATGACAATTACATCCTTAGCCATAAACTTTACATTAAATAGATCACTTTAATTTGGCTAATTAAATAATGGTCCTAACACATTAATTTATTACATGTATGACCCAAAAAATTCTAACAATCTCCCACTGGTCATATATGTATCCTTATAAATGTGTTAAACTTTATGAGCTCAAAATCTCCATTATAAACATTGGACATATACTCATCCCGTCCATTAATCATATCCATATATAGGACCAAAGCGGTTTTCATTATATCAGTCATAATTAAACCCATCAATGATCACAAATATAAACACAACTAAATGACATAGATTAATCATGAAATATGTAGCATGAAAATCACATGAAGGTGATCAATACATGTCAATTTTCAACTGGTCCACCTTACTTTAATGAAATCAATATTATCATACAAAGTGCAATAAACTGAATAACTAAACTTTATTTCTGATCAGAACGTAATATGAATATATTAGTATGTATGTATATTATCAAACATAGAACATAATTGATAACAATGACTAACTCCCACTAAACCAAAGAATTCTCTAATTCTATAACACCCATGTGAGCAGTTTGCTCATGAAAGACCTTGGGTGGAAGCCCTTTTGTCATAGGGCCCGCTATCATGGAGTTTGTCCTTAAATGTTCTATAAAAATTTGTCCACTTTGTACTCTCTTCTTTTGTCAATTATAGTTTATCTTAAATTGACCAAATTGTGCAGGAAGAGATATTAACACCAAATGCACTAGCAAGTCGTCCGACAAATCAAGTTTTAGTGCCTTAAGTTTGGAAGCAATGTTAGACATTTTCATAATATACTCTCTTATGTTTCCTTTGCCTTTATACTTTATAGAAATCAAGCTTTGAAGGAGTGTGCTTGTTTCCGCCTTATCACTTTTAGCAAAGCGCTTTTCAATTTCAGCAAGGAAATATTTAGCATTTGTTATTTCTTTACATATAGTATCCCTGAATGTCTCTGAAACGCCGAACTTTATGATCATAAGACTCATGCGATTAGAGCGATCCCACTTCTCATAATTGTTTTCTTTCATTAGAGGTACTGAAATCTATAGGAGAAAGGGACGATTTATCATTAATGCAAGGTCAAGATCCATGCAGCCAAAAAACAATTAAAATGTTTTCCTTCCGGTCCTTAAAATTGGCACCATTAAAAACTAGAACTAACAATTTGAAATAAATCATGAATAAACTCAAATAATATATGCTCAAATAATGTCATAACTCATCTCAAGATATCTAGTGCACCATCAATATCAAGTCCTTGGACAATAATATTAATTGCTAGTGATACTCTTGTTATAACAATTCAACATTGATAATAAAACATGTCAAATAATAAACCCCTCTTTGGATTGATTTATCATTTACATATGAAGCCTTAAAATTATCACATGTTTATCATTACAAAGTGTGTGTATATAATTATGTCAAATATCAATTTTCCTTTGGGCCAACTAATACTCACATAGAAACATATGCACACTAACATTCAACATTTCTCATGATCAAATCCATAAAAGAAGGGTCACTTTGGTGATTTCTAGTCTCAATAGAATCATTTAAAATGTCAAATCACTTTAATTTAAAATTATGACAAATTAAATTAAATTAATTTTCAAAACTGAAATATATTTATACCTTATATTGATTTTTATTAATATTCTTTATAGAATTGTGTTGCTTACAAATATATCTCAAGTTCTCATTTAAAATATTAGACATATCACTAATCCAAAATTTAAGCATAAAGAAAACATTTCTATAAGTAATGGATTAATGTCACCGTTTTGAAAAACAAAATCATAATAATATTATTATAGTCCAAAACGTTGCCTTAAAAATAGAACGTTAAAAGAAAAGAAAAGGTCATGGAATCATACAGTAGCAATTCAAACCAGTTCAAAGGATACGAACACTGCCTTATACGAAACCGTGCTATCCATGTATACATCCATGGTGGTATATATATAATATATAATAATCATCCGTAAAATCATTTATATCATTAAAAAAAATTGTGTATTGAATTATAATTTTCAATAACCCAATTTTTGAAATGCTAAACATCAATAATTACCAAAATTCACACATGATCAAGTATGGGAGGCTCTGATACCACTTGTTGGAAATTTGTCTTAATTAATCAAGACTTTATTATGAACCCATACTCAATTCATGATGAAATATAAAGCGGAAGCGTACCTTTAAAATCCATGAAGTTTTATTGAGAAGAAGATGATCTTGACAGGAAAATGACCTTCCAATTGTAGATTCCTTAATTCCTTAGCATGAGGTTCATGGCTTTACATTTGTTGAGTTTGTACTTGAAACTTAGTACCTCTCTCGAATAAATGATTTAGCCAATACTGCTTAATGTAATTCATTTTGGGGGTGCTTGTGCTATTATACTTACTAGCTTGTTGAAATGTGCTAATACTGAGTTTACTTTTTATTTTATTTTGAAGGCTTTGTTAAAACTGGGAGTTGGTGCTCAGGGTGGTTCGGAAGAGAGGCAGGGAGGTAAGTACATCACTAAAGAAAATACTGAATATATTTTATGAATAAGACTTATGAAAAGAAAATTTGTCTTTGAAGTGAGCAAGTAAGGTTGTATTTACCCTTAACTTAATCTAAAATCTTAACCTAAATTCAGTGGGTTTTTTTCATGACTATACTATTTGTTAGGGTATCTAGTTTTGTTGAATTTGTACCTTAAAAAAACATTTGATTGTTTTTTGATTTACTAAAATGTGAGCACACAAGCTTAGGCCTACGGCCAGCCAACTTTAGGTGTGTTTTAAGTTTGCAACTCTTGTGCATTTTTACCTTTGGAGTTGATTTTTACAGTTTCTATTGATGTCTAGTTTTCATATATTGAAATGTTGCTTCAGCGTTCGAAATATTGGTTTTACTAAAAGAATGTGAAAATTTTGATACAGGAAATCATTAAGAAATACAAGGAGATGATGTGGAAGAAGTTTGTGATCATGAAGATGTGGAAGAAGTTTGTCGTGAAGATATGGAAGAAGAACAAGGAGATGATCAAGAAGAAGAATATTATGATGCATGAGTCTAATTAATAGTATAGTTGTGTTTTATATTATCTATCTAGCTCTTAGAACTTTCGTTTTGAATTTGGGATGACTCTCTCGAGAGAAACTTGGTTGTGTTTAAGAATGACATCAAAACTTATCTATATTTTAGCGACCTTTTAGTCGGTAGCGTCACTTGATGTAGACTTATTTCTTAATGAATACTTTATTTCTGACGTTAATGTTTAATTTGCTTGTAATTAGATTCTAATCATCAATGTCTAAAAAATTGAGTATTCTTGTTGAAATTTTATATTGATATATATAAAATGACATTTTTATGTCATGGCACAAAAATAAATCGTGGCAAGACTAATGGTGTAAAACGTACAAAATATAACCAGGGTTTTAAATTGGTGGTCATAAACAAACCATGGCAAGACCTTGAAATTAAATCTATGCTATACATTAAATAGAAACCGTGGTTTTACGATCTGGCCACAGTTTTGTACTCATGGCGAAAGACAAACCGCGACCTTAATCTAGATACCTAAACCGTGGCCTATACAAGTCACAGATGTCCATAAAACGTGGAACAAACAAGAAAACCGTGGATTATACTTTAGGCCTCGCCCGCATATCCCACAGTCTGTTTTTCGTGGCCAAAGCGTTACACCACGGTTATTTTGCATATAGCCGCGGTTTCGTGGCCGTGGCAGGACACCTTTTTTTGTAGTGTTTGCATCTTTTACCCACCGTTTGATTTTGAGAAAGGGGGAGAAGTGTACTCTTAGGAAAAGAGTATACACTCTATTTTACTCAGGGGGGTATTATCATTCCAAAAAAATATTGCCTTGTTTCTTTTACCACCTCCCCTGAGAGATGCGTTGCCATCATCAAAAATGGGGAGAATGTGAAACCTTGCTTTACAGGTAATAGGTTTTATTTTGATGATGACAACTCTGAAGAACGGAATATATACTTAGCATGATAAAGATGCAACACGATGACAACTGTAAAAGATCAGAAAATAAAAATATTTAGCACTGTATAGGTGCAATAATTAAGAAATTCAACCAATGCACTTAAGTGGTTAAAGATGCAAGCCATGTATATAATCAGGATTGACAACTTTTCAGACATAGATAAAGCTTCAATCATCAAACACAGATTAAGACAAAGGAAAACAAATAAATTACATCAAAAGCCTTAAAATAAATCTCAAAGTAACTATTAATAAAAGAGAATCTATTAGATAAGGAAAAAGAAATTACAAAGAAAATATCAACTCAAAAGAATCTATCATATAAGGCTTAGAGGAGTCAATCTCCTAATTTAGTAAGTGAGTGAAACTTTTGTAAAAGCAAAAGTTCTTTCTTTGTAGAAGTAGATAGATATAAGTGCGCGCGCGCACACGCACACACACACACACACACACACACACACACACACACACTTAAAACCTTTTTAAAATGTTTTCGTAAATAAAAAAGCCTTAAGAAGTATATATAGAAGTTGCATAGAAAAATGTTGGGAGCATTCAAAAAGCTATAAAATATTTTCAACTAAATAAAATCAATTGTGTCAATCGATTAGATTGACGAGCTTTTGAGGAACAAGGCAATTTAAATGCACTCAAACGATTAGCTACAACTATATATCACTTATTTCCCATTTTGGAACTCATAGTCATTATATTTAAATGATCTAATAGATTAGAGTAATCTATTAGTAACGATCATTTTGGCTTTATTTCTATCTCTTCTTTTGGGGATTTGCAAGACTATAAATAGAGGTCTCATTCCTCGTTTCATTGCATCAAGAAATTGAATTGTGTATTGACACACACACACACACACACACTCTCTCTCTCTCTCTCTCTAAGTTTTCATTTCACTTTCTCTCACTAGTTCTTATAGGCAGATGATTTTGTGAGGAAAGATCTTTTATGAGTGAGGTGTCCTTGTAAATTCGGGATGGGTAGCATTGTATAAGTTCTCCAAGAATGTTGTTTATGCATCTTAGATGAAAACACTCAAGTTAGGGATAAAAATATGTAGTTGAAAGCTAAACACGCAAAAAGCTTTGGTTGGGGATTGTGTGATCAATTCATAATATTTATTTAGGTTGAAGATCGTTAATATTGATGAACTTCCCTTAAGGCTCTTAGTAAGCCTTGTTTATTTAAAGGTTGAAGATTATAAATATTTATGAACTTACCATTAGGTTCATGGTTAGCCCTTTTGAAACCATAGGTTAGAACATCACCCTATTAAAATCTCAAGAGGTTATTGGTTATCCCGCTAAACCAAATTAAGCTCAAATATTTCGTGGAGAAAAGATTATTCACTTTAATCTACAATTAGGAAGGAAGCTTGGCCACTTAAATCTCAATATTTCAATGGAGAAGATGCAAACGATTATATCTTTCGTCTTGTATATCTTTCGTCTTGTATTATCATGGTTGTGGGACAACCATCATTCTTTTTTTTGTATAAGGGGGTTTGTGAGGTTCACCTACTAAAAGCTCTCAACTAATTAATGGAAACTCCCAAGTAATTTTATATTTGACCTAATCTCTATAACTCTTGGTGTTTTTTTCTCTTAAACTTTTTAAGTTCTGCATTTTATTTCAATATTTACTTTACTGCTTAGACATAGAAAAATATTTTCAAACTATGATTTTAATCTCGAAAATTTTTCAAAACCATATTTTTTTCAAACCACATAATTCACACTTCTCTTCTGCGTGAAGTCTCAAGTCCAACACAAACAATATTTTTTTAAATATGAATATTATCCTAAATTTAGTTGCTACAATTCTCAAAAATTGATTTTTTCCAAATGGTATTATCCGGACAAGGAAAATTGTGAAGGTTTCAACTATCACAGTTCTCAAAAACTGAATTTATTCCGATAGATAGAATTATATGAACCAGGTAAATTATAGCGATTTCAACGTCACAATTTTTCGAAACCCCATAGGAATTTGTTCCAATAATATTATTTAGACAATGTAAATTATACTCCCTCCGTTTTTTATTATAAGTCGTTTTGGAAAAAAATTGCATTTAAATATAAGTCGCTTTACAATTCCAATGAATAATTAATGCTACTTTTCCTATTATATCCTTAAATATTTATTATTCTCTCTCCTTTCAATTATATAAATTTATCTTCCATATGTCATTAATAAAGGATAATTTTGTAAAAACCTTCATAATTTCTTATTTTCATACAACAATTATTATTTTTCTTAAACTGTGTGAAAAGTCTAAAACGACTTATAATAAAAAACGGAGGGAGTAGCAATTTTAACCGTCACAATTTTTAAAAACAACATAATATTAGATACATCTGAATCTAACTATCCGAAGAATGTGAAAAAGGTAATTTTATAAATTCATGAACAATCATCAAAATAATAAAGTTTGAATGAATATATTATTCTATATATATTCTTATCACAATTAGAAAGTTTGAATGGGCTCATTATACTAAAAACCGGACTTTAATTATATTATTTTTATAAAAAAATTAGTGTATAACTGGACCACTATTCAACTCAAAAATGCGAATCTTATCCAAATGTATCATTGGGCCATTAAAGTTTTAAAATCTAGTATTTTAATAAAATCATGATATAAGGAGAACGTCATGGTTACTTAAATAAATGAACTTTTTCTAGTAATGTGAACTTTAGGTAAAATTCAATCTTAGTGATGTGGACCTTAATGTAGAAGCAAACAGTGTTTCGAGACTATGTTAATTATTATTATTGGATATTATTTTATTTTATTTTATTTGCTTAAAGCCAAAATAATAAAGTTTGAAGAGACCATTACTTTATATATATTCTTCATTATTGGATACTCTTGCCATTACTCGTTCCATCTTTTTTTATTTGCTAGCCCAACTCGTTCAAGTGTTAGTTTCTCTTGGGTGGTGCAAACTTCAGGTATAGTTTAAAGCCAAGATAGTTTTAAAATAAAATAAAACAAAATCAACACACATATCATAAATAAAAACCCTAAAATAGTTCAATATAGTAATTTTTTAAATGGCTACTATGTACTGCATAATTATGCAGGCATTTGGTAACTCAACCTCTTTATATGATTACAACATAATAGAAGAACACCTATCTATTTTCATCATTTTTATTTCATCTTCCATACATAATGCTACCGAAGATATTCACGTAAAGTGATTGTACAACTCAGTTTTTTATATGATAAGAACATCTAGATCCATGAATCAAGAACTATAATTTTTTCGCGCATTTTTCGCGCAAAAAAGGAAAGTAACTCCACTGTAATTATGGATGGTTAAGTCTCACATAGCTTATGAATGAGTGAAAGATTAAATTTATAAGGGAGAGAACTCAAATTTCTTATATCTGATGTATTTAGTCCGGAATCACAAGAGAGATCAGAGACACCACATCTTCGCCAAAAGCTTTAAGGTATCATGTATATAGATATCTTATTTTATAAATCCAACATGATACTCATTCATAAGCGACGTGAGACTTAATCACTCACACTTACACCCAATAATGTCTCTCACAAGGATATGTTCATGTGTCCTATAACATGATTCAACATTGGATCCAACTTCCACTCCCCCACTAAGTAGAACCATGGCTCGATACTTTTTGTTGGGGAGTTTGGGGGAAGTAGGAGTAAAAATGGGTCAAATGCTCAAGGATAACAAGAGAGGGACGCCACACATTCACCTTTCTATAACTTCAAAGTCTCAAAGTATTTTTTTTTTATTGGAGACATGTGATAAGTGCAACCTAAGTTCATGACCTAACTATCTCCAGTCACTAAACTCGACATCATTAGTGCATTAACTCCCTCATGACAATCTTCATCTAAGCCAACTTCAATATGAATAGAATCATCATTTCCCTCATTTCAAGACAATCCATATCATCAAGTAACAGGTTTTATGACAAGTGAAATATTTTACCCTTGACTCGTCAAACCTCCTTGATTTCGACATCCCTTTATGCTCACTTTCTCCTCTTGAGACACTCAACCCTTCACCATTATCACCAATCTTCACATCTTTCACCTTTTAAAAGTTCTTAGATCTCACAATCATCTAGACTTCATCAGAAGTAATAATAACCTTTCAACCATAAAGAAGGGCATCCTTGAAGTGCTTAAAGAATCTGTGTAATGAACTTAATAAGAGTAGAGTTTTGTACTCATCATCAATCTTCACCTCAATATTCTCTAAATCATCAACGATATTGTAAAATTTTATCAACTACTCCATTTTGGATTTGTTTTCTATCATTCAGATTGAGTAGAGTCGTTGTTTCAAACATGAAATGTGAGCCAACCTAGTCATATACAATCAATTTTTGCCCACATTGAAGCTACATTGTTATCCCTTGTGATTCCCCTTAGAACTTTATCTCCAAGACACAAGATAATGACACTTCAATTCTGATCCACCATTTTGATCTTCTCTTATTATGGTTGATTGCATTCATCGTTGTGTCACCCTTTGTTGCTTCAATGTCCTTTTATTGAGTTACAATTTCTTGCATCTTCACTTTCAACAATTCAAAACTGTTGTCTCTGGAAAAATTCCTTGATTTTCCATTTGTTAGACTGGTAACTCCAAGCACCAGAGGAGGGTGAATTGTGGTATTAATTATTAATTTATATTTTTTATTACATAGAAATAAAATTGTGTTAGTATCCTTAAGATCAGAGAGAAAAGCAGCGGAAAGAAAATAATAACAAAATTTAAGAAATAAGGGTTAGAGATCTTCTTGAGATTTCACTATAATATTGAGATTTTACAAGTTATGCTCATGAATCATTAATACAATCGAATCACGATATTTTACACTTCCTTATTCCCCAACCAAAAGAGAGATTTTCCACTGAATAAACTCACAAACTGTGTAGAGATTTTACAAGTTGATCTCAATAACCAAAAAAAATTTTGCAAACTGAGTTCAATAATCAAGCAGAGATTTTTAATGGTTGATCTTAAGAATCAAACTCAATTCTTAAGAGTTTCTCACTCTTGAAAATAATAGATGTGGTACGTAGAGCTGTCAAAATGGGCTCGGCCCATTGGGCCGGCCCATAAGCCCTACAATTTAGCGCGGGCCAGGCCACAAAATACCTTAAAAAAACACGACCCTGTCTTTTTGGGCCAGACCATCGGGCCTATGTTTTTTATGGGTTGGGCCGGGCCGGACCAAGCGGGCTTCGGGCTGGCCCATTAAAAAAAGATTTTGGTAAATTTTGGAGAAAAAAGATTGAGATAAGATATGATTTCATAAATGTGTTCTCAAGTCTTAAAGAAAAGTTAAAGAGGACCAAGATATATTTTCAAAATGATGTGATCAAGGAAATGGTTGTGAGATGTAGAGAAAATTTGATAAGTATTGGTGATAATATTAAGTTACTTTATACTTTTACATGGATGATTTTGTGGTATTCATATATGTTTATGGATAAATATTTTAAACATCACTTATATACGTTTATGATGACTCTCTACTTATGTTGTATTGCATTTATCCATTACATCCTTTTTATAAAATTAAAATTATAATTTTGAAATACGGGCCGGGCTGGCCCATCGGGCCGCACGGGCCTTTGAAAAATGGGTCGGGCTCATTTTATGTGGCCCATTTAGCAATTGGGCTGGGTCGGGCCAGCCCATTAAAACACGTTGGCCCACCGGGCCGAAGCGGACTGGGCCGGGCCAGTCCATTTGACAGCTCTAGTGGTACGACGTCACACAATTTTTTCCTCATATGTAATTCTCAATCACAAGGTAGTAAAGCAAATATGGTGAAAGAAAATATTTAATGAGAGATAAGATAGACATAAAATGTAAAAAATTAGGAAATTTCTGAGTTCTTATGTGAACTAAAATGAGGAAAAGCGTTCTTTGTAAAGGAGAAAATTTGGCTCAAAAAAGAAAATAATCAATTGGTCGTATTAATAGCTTAATCGATTAGGTACTCCAAATAATCAATATTATGGTCCAAAAAGGAAGGTCTTTATATAGAGTTATTACCAATTATTAAGAGGCTATCATAATACGATATAAACTCAATTTAGCATCATCTAATTGATTAGAAAAATGAGCTCATCTATTAGATAGTTTGAAAACGTTCCAAGTCAAACAGAAATCATATAATCAACTGGGAGATCTTAAAAATATTTTTTGGATGATTTTGTTAAATAAAGAGAGGTCTTAAAAGTATTTTAGGTGTGTGTGTGTGTGTGTGTGTGTGTGTGTGAGAGAGAGAGAGTTTCCTTAGTATCTTAAGAGTTATTCTCCTATTTTCACAAGAATCTACTCACTCAGACAGACACGACCAAGCGAACTTGTACACTTCCTTTTTTTCACAACTCTGAAGCTTTCAAGTTCCTTTGCTTTTCTAGATATACCGATCATATAAGAACTTCACTGAAACCTTTAATATTCTACTTGATGACACATGAGATATCTTGAAGTTAGTCGCCATCATCAAAGAGTTGGAAAGATATCCCCATTAACTTCAACATTGATCAACGTTGTTGCAATCCACACATTAAGAGGGTTGTTATCACCAAGATCATAAGTTTCATACCTGCAAGCACATAAATCCACAACATTCATAACCCATGGTTCTCACATATAAACAAAACTTATATGCCCCTCAATGGACCCTACTTGTTGTAAAAAAATTAGTAGGATAATTAAAAACACTTCAGAAGAATTATTCAGAGTTTAGACACACCAATAGATTTAATGTGCGGGATCAAAGAACAATGACAACCAAAATAAATGGCCTAAAGCAACATACTAACCTATCAAAAGTGAAATAATATATATATTGAAATACAAGAACACAAAGAAACATGTTTATCTAATTTGATCAAATTGATTTGCTCTAGGGGAGAGAGAAACACTCGCATTCACTTTACTTCCAAGAAACTTAGAAACTTGTAGATTAGGGTTTCCTTTTTAGGTTTAACCTGATTGATTATGTTATTGATCTAATCGATTAGGAAGCGACCATGCCCATGGATTGTTGCATTTTTAGCCAAAATTTTCCCTTATATAAAGGAGTATTTTCCCCACCTATAGACACACATTTTTCTTAATAATCAACTCTTATATCTCACTCTTTCTCGTTCTTTTATAATTTATATTCAGTAAAAATTATGTTAGTGCTAAAAGAGGAAAAAGCTTCATATATAAGTTTTGTTTTTCATTTATATGTTGAACTTGTATATTTAAAAGCTTAGTCTTCTTGATCAATTGTAATAGATTTGAAGGTTGGAAGTTAAACCTATAAAAGCTTGGTGCAACTTTGTTGGAGTGAACCCGTGTAAATGCTCGAGTTGTTGTTAGGTGAAATCTCAATAGGTAACTCTTCGGGATTGGAGTATGCCACATGGTTTAAGGATGAATCCGAATAATGTAAACAAGTTGTTGATATTTATAAATCTACAACTTTACTTTAAAATTACTTGGGGTAAGTTTTGGATGAAGATATTTCTTTCTTGTGGGACCAAAACTAATCCTAGAGACTACTCTGAAAATAAAATCAATCCGAGAAAAGATGAAGGCAACTCAAAGTCTTCAAAAACATTATGCAGATAATAGACAGAGACATTAGTATTCGAAGAAGGTGATCATATCTTCCTCAAAGTGACTCTAAAATTGGGGTTACGTGGTGTTTTCAAGACCAAGAAACTCCACCCGAAATACATTGTGACATTTTAGATGATTAGGCATATTGGTTTAGTTGCATACAAACTAGCATTGCCTTCAACTATGTTAGAATTGCACGCCGTAATTTATGTATCCCAACTCAAGAAGTTCGTGCTAAATCCTTCTTATCTTTAGGTTTGGAAACAGTGGAATTAATATCATATTTAGCATTTCAATCTCTAGTATCTTAGGTTATGTATTTAGATGTCAAGACATTAAAGAAGAAGATTCCCGCAGCGAAATTGGTTTGGGAAGGATCTTAAGTTGATGAAGCCACTTGGAAATTAGAGTTAGAGATGATAATGATGAATTAATTACACACACTTATTTTCGAGTAAAATTTTAAATTTTGAGAAAGTTATTGTAAGAGAGATAGAGTGTAATATCCCGACTTAACTAATAATAATTAAATTATATTAGTTGAAAGTAATGGACAAAAATTGGATGAATTAATAAGTGTCATAGGTGTAATTATATGAAGTGGAATTGAGTGGCATTTCTATAATTATATACATAAATAAACAGAATACAACGTTTTAAATTACTCACATTTTGATAAAAAAAAACTTTCATCCTTTCTTTCTTCCTTCTCAACCTAACTCTCCTCTCCTTCATAATCAAAATTCTCAAATTCTCAAATTTTAATTAGAAAGCCATGATTCAAGTATGAAACTTCGTCGATAAACTACTCATTGTCATGGAAACTTTGGTTTGTTTTATGACTCTCTTTTTCCATATGTATTATTGTGAATTTTGTTGTAAATTACGACAAAATTCAATATCAATTTGTGAGACAAATAATAGCAACAACCAAAATAAAAAATCTTTTCTACCCTAAGGATTTATAGGCATAGCAAGGGTTTAAAAGCATGGCAAGGGTTTAAAGACATAACATAGGGTTTTGGCTATTCTCAAGAGAAACTTTATTTTAGTTACTAATATTCTCTGCCTCACAAATTGATATTGAATATTGTCGTAATTCATAATAAGATTCACAACAGAAACATTAAAATTGAGTCAAAAACTCACCTAAAAGTCAAAGATTTACCTAAAGATCAAAGACCCACCCATATAATGAGAGACATCACATATTCATCTAAAATTTTAAGGCAACGAGTGCATAGACTCTCTCACTTATAAAAATTTCAGCCACTCACATTTATTTCTTAATATTTTTATGTATCACATATAAATTTATTTTTAAAATTTAAAAATACCTTGTATCAACTCTGTATATCATAGTTATAATTCTAAAAAACTTACTTGAGATGTTATATTATAGATATATTTTAAAAATAAATAAACTTAAATCTACGCAATTTTTTACCGATACTATTTAGAGATAAAGACGGGCATTAGTTTATATAAGAAAAGACCAACATACTTTAATGTTTTTGTAACATGATTGAAGGAGCCTGGTGTGTGTCTTTGTCCAAGGGGTTTGGTAAATTTTGTATGATTGAATTGATCGCTATCCCAAGCTCAATCTGGTTGAATCTGTTCTATCATCTAATCACTTTCCTAACCAATTCCAGGACCACAATTTTTGTCATAATTTTTTCTTTTTGACTCTTTCCATGATAATGAAACGTATCCAAACTAATTAAGACTTTGCGTTCATGTTAGGCTTGAGCAAATATTTGTGTTCTAATGTTTGCATTAATTAAGATGTACAACTTGGTTTTTGGTTTTGGTGGATTTTATCTTATTATTATATATTATTTTGTCATTAAAAATTGCATAAAGTGGGATATTATTTTATCTTATATATATATATATATATATATATATATATATATATATATATATATATATATATATATATATATATATATATATTTTGAATTTTAAATTATATTTAAAAAAATTACAACTTTGCATTTAAATTTACTAAAGTGCAAAGTGTAACACACGTATCATTAGTGTGAGTATTTTAGAAATTCAAACATCTTGAAACCAACAAAAAGAAATCATACAAGTGGCGATTCGCGGATAAAACTCGTCATAGGTAAAAAAATAAATATTTTATATTTACGCTAAATGAAAGAATATTTAGATGGATGACTTCCAGCCTATCTTTTTAGTGTGATCCTTCCTTGTACACGTTGGTTGCTAAAGTGTTGTGGCTACATTTGAAAAAGTGGTGGATAATCTTATTTTCCTTAATTAACAGTCATTCTTCAAGGGAGAATTTTGGTCGACAGTATAGTAAGTATGAATGAGTTAATTGACACTACGAAAAAAATAAAAAAAATACATGTCTAATTTTTAAGTTGATTTTTTAGATTATGTATTTTTTTTTTTTTGATTTAACGATAAATGTATATCTTAAATTAATGAGTGCTTGTATCTTAGTATGGAATTTTGCAGTGATGGTTAATGGATGTCCCACCGAAGAGATTAGCATCCACAGAAGTTTGAAGCAAGTAGTTCTAAATCTATTTCTTTTAATGCTTGACAAATAGGATCTTAGTTGATTGTTTAGTAAGGTTGTAGAGCTGGATGTTTTCTCTAACTTTAGGGATGGCTCCACAGACCTGATAGTTTATCATCTTTCGTATGTGAATGACACCTTGATCTTGGCCAAATCTTCGTTAAAAATCTTTGGCTCATTAAATCTATTCTTAAGGGTTTTTAGCTTGCACCCGGCCCTCTGGTTAACTTTGAAAAAAGTAGTCTTATAAGGTTTAATGTGGATTCGATTTCTATAGACTTAGTTGATGATTCTCTCCATTATAAGTTAGAGACCCTTCCTATTAGGTATCTTGGTTTTTCTAGACGATAGCCCTGTCCTTGATGCTACATGAGATCCCCTGGTTAATTGGTTATCTAAGGACTTTTCTTGTGGAAATATAGGTATGTTAGTATGAGGGGCGATTGATCTTACTTAATAAAATGCTTAACTCATCCAATTTTTTCTTTTTGTTCATGAAAATACATGTTAAAATTTATATGAAGTTAGTTAAAATTCAAATAAGGTTTCTCTAGAGTGGTGAGAAGGGTCATTCCAAAATTTCTAAGGTTAAGTGGTCAGGTGTAAAAAAAATTAAGCAAAAATGTGGACTTGGTGAAATCCTATTTTGGTTAACTTTGGTCTTTTGGCCAAATGGAGGTGTAGGTTTATCTTGGGGGCTTTTAGTATTTAGCAAGAGATACTTTCGGCTTGATATGGAACTCTCATTGTTTCATTCTTCATTGGAGGTTGATCTACTAGTTTCTGTTATGTGTCCACTTCATGGACATGAGTTCTTTTCTTGGTTCTAAAGAAGAAGATTTCTTTGACAAGTATGTGGATAGTGTTACTAAAATTAGGGGATCTGATCTCCCCACTTCTTTATATTTGACCCTTGTATTAGTTCCACCCGTTGTAACGCCCCGAATTTAATTAATTATTTAATTAAATTGATCAAGAATTTATTCATTGGAATTAGTTGAAGTCGGGATTTATCGGTATTATTCTAAAGGCGTAATTTGGATTAATCTATTGATCTGTGTAGTTAAGTTGTGGTCGGATTAGTCGGAGGATTACGAATTCGCTAGTCGGTATATTTAAGTTATGGATCGATGGTAGATGCGGAATATTATTGGAAATAATATTCGGTTATGTTGTATGGTTATTTATTTATGTGTGTTATTTGGATTAATTGAGTAATTAAAGAGATATTATGAATTGGGCCTAAGTGGAAGGAATATAACACAATGGATGAGTTATGGGTTAAGCCCATTAGTGAGAATGAGTAGTAAGAGTTAGGGTTTTAGAGGTTTGGTCTCATAACTTATTTTGTGGAGAAAGAAGAGAAAGAAGAGAAAGAAGAGAAAGAAAGGAAGAAAGAAGAAAGCTATGGCATGAAGAGAGGAATGACTCCATTGAAGATGAGGTTTTTGCTAAGGTAAGGGTGGGGTTCTTACTCTCTAAGGGTTGGCATGATGATGGGTATGGTAGAGATTAGGTTTCATAGTTGAAATCCATGATTGTGTTGCAATGTTGATGAATGTGAAATTGATAAATGGTTGTTGTAAATTGGATGTATTATTAGAGGTTTAGATGAATGGATGATGTTGTGAATGATGTTTAATCTTCAATCTTTCATTTTCATAGTTTTGTAATGTTATGGTTTATGCTAGATTCCATGGATTTGTGGTTGAAAATATGTTTTGAATGATTATTAGTGATGAATGATGTTAGGTGGTATTGTTATATGCTTCAAATTTCTGTTTGAGAAGGGTTTGGGGTTGTAGAAGTGGGTTTACGCATGTCTGTTCGCTCTGTTATTTTTCTGCATAACCGCGTCTCCGCTAAGCAGAGCTGACCCCGCTGAGCGGACCCTGCTGTCAAAAATATTTTTGAAACTTTGAAATGACGTATCTTTTGATCCGTAACTCCGTTTTATGCGCCGTTCAAAGCGTTGGGTAACTAATGACATTGTCTATATGATAGAAGTGGAATGGTTAGAACATGATGAATTATGACGTGGTTATCATGTAATTATGTATATGTGCGTTATAACTTGATAATTTGTGAATGAATATGTGTTATTTGAATGTTACTGCGGAGAATGATTACTTGATGACTTAGTTATGATGTGGTTTCTTTAATAACATGTATGTATCTGAATATGTGTTATGGCTTGATGAAATGTGAATAACATGTGTTGATATGATACGTTGTAATTTATTCCTATTGTATACCGTAATGAATTGGTGAGAATATGCTCAAATGTATTGGAAATTGTTTACTACATGTATTATGAGATGTTGAATTGGTGAATACTATGAGTGATAACATGTTACTTGAATCGTATTTATGTAATGTGTGAATTGGTGTTGATTGATAACAATATTGTTGGCATGATATGTGATATGATATTCATGATGTGTGTGAATGATTATGTGACGTTGTTTTTGAAAAATAAAAAGGCTCACTAAGCGGAGCCAGTCCGCTAAGCGGAGCCTGTTTCGTAAAAAGCTTCTGCCTATTGTCGCTTGCGGGCCGCTAAGCGCACCCTGTTTCACAAAACTTGTTCAAACCTTGAATTGATGTATCTTTTGAACCGTAACTTGTTTTTAATTGCCGTTTGAACCTTCGTGAAGCTTTAATCAATGTCTTTCCAATGAATATGATTTGAAAACCCTTGAATATCTTTTTGAAACCTTTTCTTGGATTGAATTGTTGGATGTTGTGATTGTTGTTGTGGCATGAAACATTGTTGTATGATGATGCAACATAGCGACGTGATTGTGAAGGAATGAATTACTACAAAGGTATGATGTTTAGTCGATGATTGGACGATGTTGTCGTACGTTGTGAATATGTGTTTTTTGGATGTGTGTTATTGTGTCGCACCCATTGCATAAGTGTCCTTTAGCCTGAGAATGACAACGACTATTAGCCTGAGAGATGGCAACGACTATTATCCCGAAAGATGGCAACGACTATAGCCCAATGGCAATGATTGAGACGGGAGTTTTTCTCTGAATGGTACCACATGCATTTGCGTAAGTTTGAGTCACATTCGAGTCGCATTTGAATTGTGTTTGAATTGATGTGATGATGAGATGTTTGTTGTGACATGATCATATTATAATTGTGAATTTGAGTATGTTGTCTTAATTGGTTAATAACATTGTTACCGTCTTGAAAGTTGTATTATATTGATAAGTTGTTTTGTGATGAAAGTTTGTTATGAGATGTTGTGTGATGCGAAGTGGTGAAATTATGTATGATCTATATCTCCTATATTATTTATCATGCATTCCTTTATATTGTAAGATATCTCACCCCTTTGCTGATATTTCCCCTACCATGAGAAATGGACAGGTGTTTACGGTGATTTCCGGTAAACAACCGCTAGTCTTCCAAACTATAATAAATATGATTTGGTTACTTGCAGGATCGACTAGATTGATCCTAGGACACATAGCCAAGAAGATTGTTATCAATGTTTATTCGAACCATATTCATTATTTGTCTTCTTCAATAAGCGTTGTTCGATTAAAGAACAAATAGTCTTGACAATAAATGTGACTTCAATGGAAAGATAAGTAACATAACATAGAAAATTAAAAAGACTATTGAAACGTAAAGAATCTTAAACTGCAGAAATGTAAAAGACTTTGAAAGTAAATAGCATGAAAGTAATTTCGAAAGTAAATGACGTTAAAGTAAAGATACAGAAATGTAAATGGCAAGAAGTAAACGAAATGCAGTAATTCTGGAAGATAAAAACAAAAGATAATACACATGTATTAAAATGGTGGTGTCATACGTACATTTTCTCAGCGAACTCTTTCTCTTAACGCTTGATACTTGAGTAAATATGTGAGTGATTTGTACAAAATGAACACACGGAATCCTAACATTAAGACTCCTATTTATACTAGTTTCGACCTTAACGGTCCTATACCAATCTGCTGCCACGTTTCTCATAAAAACTCCTAGCGATGCCATCTGTTACTTGGACAGTTACGAAACCGTCTTCGAATTTCAAATCTTCCCTCCTGAGTCCGTCTTCGACGCGTGGCAGTGTATTAAACAAACACTACTAAAAAACACGCTAAGTAGTAATACTTGAATATATTTACAAATTCGTCTAAGTCCCCGAAGACACATACTTTTCACTAGCTTTTCAATATTCATTATCTTCATAGTGAACTTAGAAATCTTTACTCTCGAAGCATGACCATCAGTAGTCATTTTTAATTTTAAGAGATGGCCATCAGTAACCATCTTTCCTTCGATTTTCTACTCCTTCGAAGGATAAATAATATGAAACGAAATCTTCAGCTAACAAATTGCCCCCAATAAATGCCTGTTTCGAGAGTCAACAGAAATAGGCGTTTCTTGTCATTATAAGATTTCGTTCTTTATTGATCTTTGAGAGTTCCAAGACTGCTGACTAACGTCATTGTAATACGGTGAACTGACTTTTTATCGATCGAAATGTCGCGGTAAGCAAGAGTCGCCACCGACTTTTATTTTATCCAAACTATATTCGGAAAGGCAAAAAGAAACAGAAAAAAAACCTTTTAAGAAATTCTGAGTTCGGGGGGTAATTTATGCAAAGGGAAGGTGTAAGGCACCCTTTGCATCCATGGTTTTCCATGGGCTCTTAATTGCTTTGCTTGCTTGTTTGTTTAGAAAATGTAGATGAAAGAGATAGGGACTTTAGCTTGTGAATAAGCGTTGCCCTTTTGAAAAATTATGAGAAAGAATATAATAAAAAGGTTTGAGCATTGCAAGGCAATTAGGGGCAATTACCTTAAACTCAGATGATAGGTCTCTTTTTGCCTTTCAGAATGAAAGGGTCTATCCTTGCCATAAGAGGGCAGGAAGCCTTTCGTTTGGAGGTTGAAGGGTCATCGAAGCATCCTTTGCCATAAGACTGTCCCATGCCATAGAAGGGCAGGTAGTCTAAGGCAAGGATCAGAATAAGCCATTTAGTAGGCAGCCAGAAGATACCTCAGCCTTTTTTCGTAGGCAACTTCCGAGGGTCGAGGTCATTTGTGTATCGAAGGCAGCATCATTTAGGGTCGTGACCTTTTTATCGAGGCAACATGGCCAAGGTATCCTCATATTTGAGGGACGTGGCTTATTCTGCAAAAAACACAAAGGCAACAGGCAACAGGCAACAGGCAACAAGGCAACAAAGAGGTTACCCCAAAAGGGTGCGTGTGTGCACCAATCATGTGATTAGATTCAGATATTTATCTTTTAATTAGTTATTCTAATTCAGTTTAAGGCTTGCACTCCCTAAGATTACTTACCACGCAGTATATAAAGCAATAAAGGGAAGGGGGAAAATGAAACCAGCGGAGGAGAGGGGAATTGTAACCAGCGGATCCCTTAATAGGGTTTGGCATAAGTAATAATAAAATAAAAAAGAAGAAAAGATTTAGGGTTACCAATGACGTAGCTTTGGCATTTGACAAACCCTGAAAGAAAGAAAAAAAATGGCAAATAAAAGAGGGTGAGTGCATTATCGGTTCGGGGACAATTAGGGCTAACCCTAATAAAATAAAAGATAAATAATACTTAGCTTTGATTCGGATTTGATCTGATATGGTTAATAGGGCGCCTTTAAGGTTAACCCTGAAAGGCAAGGCAGAAAAGGGAAGTGAACGCAAGGCAAACCCTAAAAATAAACCAACATAAATAAAATTCAAATTGAATAAATTACTTAACTTTTGAGGTTTGTTGAAGGCGCGCGCTCGGGGCGAATCATGTTGCTAACCCAGCTTATGCACAAAAGAAAATAAAATCAGTGTATGGCATGATCTCGTAAACCCTGATTAGGGTACGAATTAAAATGAAGCAAAGTAATTTAATTAATTATTGGTCTGATGACCTAGTTAATTAAATCGAGTCGGAAAAATAAAATTGAGTGTAAAAATATATTTTTAGAATTTTTGTGAATTAAAATAAAATATGTACATATATTTTTTTTGAAATATTTAATTGAATAATTTCTATATTAAATTAAAAGGAAAATAATTTAAATATTAAATACTATTAAAAATATATATTTTTTGTTAACTATAAAGTTTTTTTTTTATAAAATTTTCATGAGAGTCTATTTGGATAAAAAAACAAATAAATAAATATATTTATATAAAACAAAATAAAACATGTTATATAATTAAAATTAAAAAAAAAAAATTTGAAAAAAACTTAGCTGGGATCGTGTGTAGCGCACGCTGAAGGACTATGGTGGACTGGCGTTTTCATGTGCGTAGGATCCAGAGAGAGGGGCATCTGATGGCCTGAAGAGCGCGCATGCATAGCAAGCCATGCGTCTTAACGCGCTGGATCCTTGGACTCTCAGAAACGCGCGCGCGCCTTTTCCAGATTCGAACCACCCACTCACGAGGCGACACGACATCATCTTCTTCGTAGGAGTTCTGCAATTGCTTCTTTTACAGCGCTTTTTATAAAAAGCGCTATGAATGCAAGCCCTGAAAATAGCGAATACACACAAACCCACACAGAAATTTTCCGCGATACTCCGAATGAGTTCGTCTCACCTTCCTGAACCTGATGGTGCCTGCAAATACCTCTAATTTTACCTAAAATCGAAAGCCCCAATTTGAAGCTCGTAACCCTAACAATGGCTACTAGCATATACCGGCACAGAATTGCAATTAACGATCCAGAATCCATCCATACATCATCACAAATAATATTATGCAATCAAAACATGCTAATGAGTCATGAATTATGCAAATCGAATCAAGAATATTTGCGACTTACCTTGACTTAATGGAGGTGATTCTGGGGTTGCTGAAGTCGTTTAACGATCCACACACCTTCAATGGATGTCCAGGAACGTATTGGAATGCTTCAAATTGTCTGAACCAGGCTGCAATCGAAAATTGACTCTTGAAATTTTCTCCACTTTTTCAATTCGTTTTAGGGTTCTTTCTTGCAGAAAAAATTCGTCCCCCTTGCCCCTGATGCTGATTAGTACTTATACTAGGAGGATTAGGTCAACATAATATGATCAAATCTCATTGAATCTTTGATTTGTAATCATGCAAATTTGATTGAAATTTGGTTTATATTCATTCTAAATTTGGCTTTAATTGAATCAATTTTCTCTCAATCTCTTGTGCACGAAATTATATGAAATATGTGGTTTAATGGTGATTGGCATTAGTTAAAAAATTGAATCAAATCAAATCTTTTTCAATTATATGATTTATTTGGATTAAAATCACTTTTAATATGAATAAAAATCCATAATAAATCAAATAATTTAAATAAATTCGTGGGAAATGATCTATGGGCTCTCAATGTCCTAAGGAACAAGTTTTGGATTTAAAAATATAGGCCCATTAGCAAGAAAATCAAACTTCTTCACATTTTTCCCTCCAAAATAGCCTAACTTTGACAAGGCCCATCTCCCTCAATTTTTGAGGTATGGAGGTGTTCTTGGACTTTTTAGAAACCTTGGAGAGTCCTCTAACCAATGTCTTTGGTTCCATGTCAAAATCATTTTTCATTCTCATTTTATGACCTTTTGAAGAAAGTGTCTTTTTGTTGACTTTTGAGAAGGACCTATAAGGTATGAGGCTATAATTCTTAAACCATTGACCTGTGAGCTTTGATTCTTGGGCCATTAGATAGAGGAATGAATTCCCTTCAAAATGAGCTTTGGTGGGAATTTTTCTGATCAAGTATGAATATTTGGTGATTTTTCAAAGTTTGGTTGACTTTTTCAGTTCATGCCCAAAATAGTAACTTTTGACTTTTGACTTCTCTGATCTTTTCTTGCATCATCATGATCAACCCTTGATCAAATGATGATTTTAGGGTTATGAGGATGTTGTTGACCAAATATCTTGAACTTTGACTGTATTCTGACTTGAAATGACTGTTTTGCCCCTGATAGTCGGCTGTTGACCTAATCAGGATTTGGGGGCCTAAATTTGCTCTGTTTGTCTTGAAACTTTATATGGAGATACTTTGGGATGTTAGTGACCATATGGAACCACCTTGAGCCATTGATTCAATGATTTTCCATCGAATTAATCAAACCCTAATTCAGAGCTTTTGTATAGGAGAGTGTGTTTTGGAGCTTTGTGTTTTGATTTGATTTTGTGTATGGAAAATAGCATGGGCAAATTTTGGGGTATGACAGCTGCCCCTGTTCAATTATCTTAAACCTGAAGATGTAGAGTGGTCTGCATGCCAGTCGGTATCTGAAGGTGGAAGATGATTGAACATAAGAATACCAAGAAATTTGCCCTATTTGAAGTAGGGACTTTTGTCGGAGATGGGCTTGTGGATGCCATCTGGTAGTTGAAGTTTGAGAAATGTCGTTTGCGCGTTGATCGTGTCATTACCGTTCGTAGTAAATGAATTAGATCTTTTGGAGAGATAATCGTGTCTACATCGTTCGTGATGATAGAATTAGACTCTCTTGTCGTGTCAGCACCGTTCGTAGTAACTGAATTAGACCGTGGACGTCAGTGATCGTATCTACACCGTTCGTGATGATAGAATTAGACCTCTGAAATTTGATCGTGTCAGTACCGTTCGTAGTATCTGAATTAGATCTTCTGTCGTGTCAGTACCGTTCGTAGCAGCTGAATTAGACTGAGAAGGTCAGTGATCGTGTCTACACCGTTCGTGATGATAGAATTAGATCTCTGAGAGTTGACCGTGTCAGTACCGTTCGTAGTAACCGAATTAGATCTTTTGTCGTGTCAGTACTGTTCGTAGTAGCTGAATTAGACTTTGAAAGTAATCGTGTCATTACCGTTCGTGGTAAATGAATTAGATCTTCGAGCGTTGATCGTGTCAGTACCATTCGTAGTAGCTGAATTAGATCTTGGAAAGTTGGAGATTTCGTTCATTTGTCGGTACCTGTATTCTGAAAAAGGTAAGGTTAATCTTTATGCAATGTCATGATGCATGGGTTATGTAATGAATCCCTCAAAATAAATGAGATCTTTTGCATGTTATGTATGAGTTCATTATGAGGTAATGTATGCAATGTATGAATATGTTTATGACATATGATATGTGAATATGATTTATGTTGTCTTTGATTAAGAAAGTAGATCTTTATGTCCTTGTAGTTGTACTGTCTGATCTTGTCTTGAAGATGCTCAGCTGGGAATTTATGATTTCTGCTTGGAGATGGTCAGTGACTTGATGTTCCCTGATTGGTGATAAAAATATTGATAAATCATGTTGGAGGAGAGCGACAGTGTTGAAGATGTAAACTCTGTTGGGCAGCCATGTCTTTATCGGGAGCGTTTGAAGATATCTTCTTAATGATTACTCTTGTGGGGATATGATCTTGTGAACCCGGTGTAGCAACCTGCCTAAAAATTTAAGCTTTCGAGTCGCCACCTATTCTGAAGGGCGAATAGGAAACCCTACGCAGTATAAGAGATTGAGGGTAAGTTATTATAATTAGGCTGAGGGAAGGTATGAGGCACCCTCAGCCCTTTCCTAAAGGCTAACATTCAAAGATTAGGGTTGCATGGCAGGAATTAGGGAGAAATGTGGCAAACAAAATTTTAGGACACGATTGAGATTTTGAAGAGGGGGACTCGCCTTGTTGCCAAGTGCCTACGTACCTCCTTAGGGAGGATCAGAGTCTACGTAGTTCGGGGAGAGTTGTACGCCATTTAGAGTTGGAATTTGATTTGATATGGTTTTTTTTAGAGGCTTTTTGGTCGGCCTATCGCAGTTTGGTTTGTAATTCTAGTTTTTTTAAATGGAATTTAGAATTATTTGAAAGTGTGGGCGTACAACCCTGATTTGTCACTATTAACCGCAATGATCAATAGGTCTGATCACCATGGTTAAAAGATTTGAAATTTGCATCACTACCAATTTTAATCGATTGATTCGATTATCACTAATAATGAATTAAGGTATATTTTAATAATTTTTATGGAGTTTTATGTTCATTGTTACCCCTCGTAATCGATTGGTTCGATTAAAAAGAATAACAAATTAAATCGAAGGAAAAACGGTTAATCATCACAACTAATAAAATAGTTGCAACCATTTAACCAAATAATAGAAATCATATTTTATTTAATTAAATAACATTTTAATTAAAAATATTGTTAACCATAGCGATTAAATCGATTTAATCGGCACGAATAACAAATTATAATTTTTAATAATAATATCAAATATATTTTTTATTTTACCAAATATAATTATTATGATTAAATATGAGAATCAATTAATTAAACAAACAATTATATTAATTAAACAAATTAGTTAATTAGGTTGTGATTATATGAGGCTACTACTAGGGTGTATGGTATGGGGTTTGATCTGGATGCGTTGGATTAAATTCAGGCAACCATCAATGGCCTGCATGTGGTCTCAGTGGGGTGCATGGTAAGAGGTTGCGCGTTGAATCATGTTCAACGACGCTGACAAGTGGCCATGATGAGGCCACGTGTCCGTCGCTAGTTGGGACAAGGGTGAGGCTATCACCCGGTTACTCTCCTCTCCCTTCTCATTTCTCTCTTTTGTTTCTCTCTCTAACTCAGACTCTCTCTCTCTTGTTCTTTGTTCTTCACCCAAAACCTCAACAATACTATGAATCCCACCGCGGACCACCCACCCCTCCGCCGTAAACCACCACAAAAACCCAGTTCTCCGATGAAGATTCATCGGAATCTTCATCGTCCCCGCCCCAAACCTTCATATATCCATCGTATTCAATACCCAGAAATCCCCAATAGATGAACCCTAACCTAGCCAAAGAACCCTAACTTTGAATCGCAACCCTAAACCCCCAAATTCCCAGACAAACACAGCAATTAAAACATACACTCGGATCTTTTAAGATAAGTTCGAGATTCGGTTACCTTTTATCTTGTATTCTGGAACGTGTAAGCTCCCCCTTGCTCTAATCTCCTTCTCTCTGTGTATGATTTGCAGGTACGATGACGAAGAACAAGCGTTCTCGTGGCGGCGCTCTAGGGTTTCTTTCTGGAAAAAATTTCTCCGACCCCTTTTTCTGTTCTCTTCTTCTGTTCTTATAGTCTAGGTTTAGATTCAATTAGGAAAACTTAGATTAGATTAGATTATGATTTGGTTGTAAATTGATTCGTTGATTAATGAAAAAATTGATTTTATTTCCGATTTGGTTTCGTTGTTGATTGAGATTCTGATTTGATTATGTTATGATTTGATTTGCGTTTCAATCTTGTTTGCGTTTGGGCCTGGGCGGAGATTGAATTAGGGTTAGTGAGGTTGAAGGGAGGAGCGGCGGCTGCTGTGAAGGAGCTAGGGTTTGCGTTTGGGAAGGAGAAGGTGAATAGTGGCCGGGTCGGTTTGACCCGGTCCACTATCCGGTCCAGGCGATCCACCAAGGGCCCAATGGTTTTTTTTTCTTCGTGGCCCAACAAAAAAAACAGAGACAACAATCCAATTAACTTATTTATTTAAATTTAACTTAATCACTTAATTTGTCAAAAAAAAACTTAATCACTTAATTAAATGGTAAAACTAATCAACTACTAATAACACTCAATTTCTTTAAGGAAATACTAATATTAATAATAATTGAATTGATTTAATTAATACTAATACTAGTCTTAGTTAGAAACAAACTTTATAGTTAGTAATAACAAAAATGAAGAAGAAAAAGATAAAAATAAAATAAGAAAATGGGCCTATTGGGCTCAAAATGTTCTAGACACACCCCTTTATTTTCTTATAAGATACAAAAAGGAAAAGAAACCCAAATTAGAATTATAGATTTTGTCCATTCACACCATTTTTATTTTAAACCGGTCTGTATAGGAGTTTTATAGGAGAGCGAGTTTGATAATAGATATATCAGACCCTATGGCTCCTAATTTTGTAACGTCCTTAATAGATTGGTAATGAGAGTCATGTCGGGTAAATTTTGGGGTATGACAGCTGCCCCTATTTAATTACCTTGGATTGGGTGACAAGAGGGTGTGTAGACCTTGCGTCGTTCCGATCGAAGGGTTATTAAATACTGGAAGACCCTTAAATTTACCTTGAGTTTGGGTATGGATGAAGAGAAGTGTCCTGCTAAAGCCTGAGTCTTACATAGCGAGGACTTTTTGCTGGTTGCGTAATTGGCCTGCTATGGCCAGCAAGCCTCCGTAGTTTGTGAACCCCCACTTACTATAGTTCTAGTAAGTTTCCGTAGTTTGTGGACCCCAATAGGATTGCTTGCTATAATTCTAGCAAGTTCACCTGCACCGACAGGGTTATCTGCGAATATCATCGCAGAATTTACCTGTTTTACCAGGGTAATCTGCGAATGTTATCACAGAATTTACCTGTACCACCAATAGGGTTATTCGCGAGTGTTGTTGCGAAATTTACCTATGTTATCAGGGTTATCTACGAATGCTATCGCAGAATTTACCTGTACCACCAATAGGGTTATTCACGAGTGTCGTCGCGAAATTTACCTATATTATCAGGGTTATCTACGAATGCTATCGCAGAATTTACCTGTACCACCAATAGGGTTATTCACGAGTGTTATCGCGAAATTTACCTATATTATCAGGGTTATCTACGAATGCTATCGCAGAATTTACCTGTACCACCAATAGGGTTATTCACGAATGTTATCGCGAAATTTACCTATATTATCAGGGTTATCTACGAATGCTATCGCAGAATTTACCTGTACCACCAATAGGGTTATTCACGAATGTCGTCGCGAAATTTACCTATATTATCAGGGTTATCTACGAATGCTATCGCAGAATTTACCTGTACCACCAATAGGGTTATTCACGACTGTCGTCGCGAAATTTACCTATATTATCAGGGTTATCTACGAATGCTCTCGCAGAATTTACCTGTACCACCAATAGGGTTATTCACGAATGCTATCGCGAAATTTACCTATATTATCAGGGTTATCTACGAATGCTATCGCAGAATTTACCTGTACCACCAATAGGGTTATTCACGAATGTTATCGCGAAATTTACCTATATAGAATTTTGTTTTGTAAATGCGCATGCATCATGCTTATGCGTTATGCACATGCCCCTGTCGATTGTATAATGCGTATGTGTGAATGCTTACACATGTATATGTTGTATGTATACTGACGAATGTGTGCAATGATGTATGTATGATAATCCTGACACCTTATCTCTTTACCACTCATCTCCTTATCACCCATTGCCTTTGTTTAACCTCTTTTTTTTTTGAATTGTTTGTGAACTCTGGCTCAGTTCGTATTCGGATGACTGGCCGACCTCTCTTTTTTTTTTGTGAAAGGATCAACCTGGGGTAACACCAGTGCAAGGCTTGTGTAGCCTTTCGGAGATTTTGTCTTTTTGCTCTTGTGTTGCAAGTTTACAAGTTTTTCATGTTAAATCCATGTTAAAGTTTATAAAACTAAATTATCTTTTGCAAATGGTACTGAAATTAGAAATGAAGCATAGTATGCAAAAAGGAAATTTTATTGATATTGCCTTGAATTGGCGAGTGTACAGAAATGCGAAGAAAGAAAATGACAAATAGAAATGATATTAATACTGCCGTTGCTCTTTTTTGTTATCGAGGGCCCCAATAATCCTTCGACTTCATAAGTAGATGATTGCACGATACCCTATCCTTCGTAGTTTGCCTTCGGCTTATGTCCGGTAATCCTGCTTTTGCTAGGCATAGTACTTTCTGACCGCGTCTGAGTTGATTGGGTGCGGTAGCTCATCCCCATCCATTGTAGTGAGGACTAATGCCCCTCCCGAGAACACTGTTTTTACAATGTATGGCCCTTCGTAGTTAGATGTCCATTTGCCACGGGCATCGAGTCGAGGTAACAGTATCTTCTTGAGGACAATATCACCTTCTTTGTAGGTTTGAGGTCGGACTTTCTTGTCAAACGCTTTTTTCATCCTCTTCTGATAGAGTTGTCCATGACACAAAGCTGTCAGTCGCTTTTCTTCAATGAGATTGAGCTGATCAAAACGAGTTTTTACCCATTCCGATTCTTCTAATTTTGTGTCAGTTATGACTCTTAGTGACGGGATCTCCACTTCGATTGGGAGGACGGCTTCCATACCGTAGACTAGGGAGAAGGGGGTTGCCCCTGTAGATGTACGCACCGAGGTTCTGTAACCGTGTAGGGCGAAGGGAAGCATCTCGTGCCAATCCTTGTATGTTTTCACCATCTTTTGTATTATCTTTTTGATATTTTTGTTTGCAGCTTCGACAGCGCCGTTCATTTTAGGCCTGTATGGTGAAGAATTGTGGTGTTCAATCTTGAACTCCTCGCACAGCTCCCTCATCATGTTATTGTTCAGATTCGACCCATTATCGGTGATAATCCTGCTTGGAACCCCATACCGACATATGATATTATGCTTGATGAACCGAGTGACTACTTGTCTCGTTACGTTGGTGTAAGAGGCAGCTTCGACCCATTTGGTGAAGTAGTCTATGGCAACCAATATAAATCAGTGTCCATTCGAAGCTTTAGGTTCTATCATCCCTATCATGTCGATTCCCCACATTGCAAATGGCCATGGTGAACTCAGAACGTTCAACGGGTTTGGTGGTACGTGCACCTTGTCAGCGTAGATCTGGCACTTGTGACAGGTCCTTGCATATTGGAAACAGTCGGCCTCCATTGTTAACCAGTAATACCCTGCTCGCAGTATTTTTCTAGCCATTGAATGTCCGTTTGCATGAGTTCCGAAAGTTCCTTCATGTACCTCCCTGATAATCTCCTTGGCCTCGTTTTTATCTACACACCTTAACAACACTGAATCATAGTTCCTTTTGTATAGGATGCTTCCGCTTAAGAAGAATTTGAATGCAAGTCTCCTCAGTGTCTTTTTATCAATTGTTGAGGCATTCTCCGGGTATTCTTGTTTTTCCAGGTACTTTTTAATGTCGTGGTACCATGGTTTGTTGTCAGACTGCTCCTCAATCGTGAGGCAATAGGCAGGTTCGTCGAAGTGTCTAACAGTTATCCGTGGTTCATGGTTTGGCCAGGTCACCTTGAACATAGAGGAGAGCGTTGCTAGTGCGTCGGCTATTTGATTTTCTTCCCTCGGGATATGAGTAAAAGTGATAGTATCAAATTCAGCCGTCAACTCCAGTATAAGGTCTCGGTATGGGATTAGTTTTGCATCCCGAGTGTCCCATTCTTTGTTGACTTGATGGATTACCAATGCTGAGTCTCCGTATACATCAAGGAGTTTGATCCTTAGGTCGATTGCAGCTTCTAACCCCAATATGCATGCTTCGTATTCTGCAATGTTGTTGGTGCAGTCGAAACATAGTCTTGCAGTGAAGGGTAAGTGCCGGTCATCGGGAGATGTCAATACTGCCCCTATGCCATGTCCTAGTGCATTTGAGGCACCGTCGAACATGAGTTTCCATACCAAACCCGGTTCGGGTCCCTCGTCGGGCCCTGGTATTTCATAGTCTCTTACTAGCATAATATCCTCATCGGGGAAGTCGAACTTCATAGACTGGTATTCTTCGAGGGGTTGGTGAGCAAGATGTTCTGCCAATACACTCCCTTTTATCGCTTTTTGAGTTACATATTGTATGTCGTATTCGGACAACAACATTTGCCACCTTGCAATTCTACCCGTGAGCGCCTGCTTTTCGAACACGTATTTTAAAGGATCCATTCTCGATATTAGCCATGTGGAATGGTTCAGCATATATTGCCTTAGACGTTTGGAGGCCCATGCTAGGGCACAACATGTCTTTTCCAATGGTGAATACCGAGATTCGCAATCCGTGAATTTCTTACTGAGGTAGTAGATAGCGTGTTCTTTCCTGCCTGTTTCATCTTGTTGCCCCAGTACACACCCCATAGACCTTTCGAGTACCGTGAGGTACATGATCAGCGGTCTTCCGGGTGCAGGAGGTAAGAGTATAGGTGGTTCTTGCAAGTAGTTCTTTATGGTTTCGAAGGCTACTTGACAATCATCATTCCACTTGATAGGTTGATCCTTCCTGAGTAGTTTGAATATAGGCTCGCATGTAGCTGTTAGATGTGAAATGAACCTTGAGATGTAATTCAATCGACCCAGGAAACCTCGTACCTCTTTTTCTGTCTTCGGGACGGGCATTGCTTGTATGGCTTTTACTTTGTCAGGATCAACCTCTATGCCTCGTTGGCTTACAATGAACCCCAACAACTTTCCCGACCTTACACCAAACGTACACTTGTTCGAATTTAACCTTAGCTTGTACTTCTTTAAGCGCTCGAACAACTTATGTAGATTTGTAATATGCTCCTCTTCAGTGCGAGACTTGGCAATCATATCATCTACATATACTTCGACCTCTTTATGGATCATATCATGGAATAACGTGACCATGGCTCTTTGATATGTTGCCCCTGCATTTCTCAACCCGAATGGCATTACTTTGTAGCAAAAAGTGCCCCAAGATGTCATGAAGGTGGTCTTTTCCATATCCTCGGGAGCCATCTTGATCTGATTATACCCGGAGAAACCGTCCATAAAAGAGAACACTGAAGCTTGTGCTGTATTATCCACCAAGATATCTATATGTGGTAGTGGGAAATCATCTTTTGGACTTGCTTTATTTAGATCTCTGTAATCTACACACATGCGCACTTTCCCGTCTTTCTTAGGAACCGGCACTATGTTTGCAATCCATGGTGGGTAGTCAACCACAGCAAGAAACCCGGCGTCGAACTGTTTGAGCACCTCTTCCCTGATCTTACTATCCATATCCGGTCGAACCCTTCTGCGCTTTTGCCTGATCGGCGCACATCCTTCTTTGAGAGGTAACCTGTGTACCACGATGTCTGTATCCAAACCCGGCATGTCACGGTATGACCAAGCAAAAATCTCTGCATACTCGTGGAGGAGCTTGATTAGCGTTGCTTTTACGTCCTTACCTAACGTTGCCCCAATCTTAATGTTCTTGGGTTCTTTATCCGTTCCCAAGTTTATGATTTCAATGGCCTCTTGTGGAGGGAGCATGCTTTTGGATTCCTTATCCACTAACCTTGACAACTCTTCCGGAGGTTCATCGTCTTCCTCATCCCCTTCTTCAGCCTGATTAGCGAGAGCCTCGAGTTTGTATAGAGTCTCAGCAGTATTATTATCGGTGGTGTCAGAAAGTGATCTGCACATGTTTTATGTTTGTTTTCTTTTAGTATGCAGATGTGAACGTGCTTTGTTTGTGCAAGAAATTTATTTGTCATTTTCAGAAATGGAAAAGGAATAAATGCGAGAAAAGACAATATTTTCAATACCAAAATGCAAAGACAATTTTATTAATAACTTCGAACTTGAAAGTAAATGGGGCCCTTACAAACTAGCTCTATGCTTCGGGCGAGGCATGAGCGTTATTGTTTTTCTTTATTTAAAAAGAGGGAAATAAAACACACAAAAGCAAATTACTTCGAAATGAAAACTATCTCCGGTATCTCCAGGCTTGTCCAATTCTGAAGCTGTTCTCCTGGCCTGATCTCTCGAATGAAATTGGACGTCCCTTCTCGAGAGTCCTGATTGGACACCATAGCCACATGCTCATAACCGCCAGTCACAAAAGTTTGCATTATTGGGGGAAATGGTCGTTCTTCTTTCTTAATGCTTGTGACCTTGGTGGGTTGGTATCCTAACCCCAGGCGATCCTTCTTCTCCAGAACTTCTGGCAGCTTGCCCCAGCCTTTAGTATCTGCGTCTTGTAGGTCTTTCCATGAGGTTACCACCCTTCTTATCTTCTCCACTGGTAGTGTGATAGCAGTTGCAATTTCTAGAGCTTGAAATGCGGTACCCAATGCTTCGTCTCCAGCCTCAATATATCTGTATGAGTTTAGATTGCTGACAAATATATCCTTTTCTCCATTGATAGTCACTATGGAGTTCCCATTCACAAACTTTAATTTCTGATGGAGGGTGGAGGTGACTGCCCCAGCTGCGTGAATCCAAGGACGCCCTAGCAGGCAGGTATAAGCCGGCTCAATTTCCATCACTTGGAAATTGATGCAGAAAGTGTGGGGACCAATTATGACAGGGAGGTCTACTTCTCCAAACACCGGACTCTGTGACCCATCGAAAGCCTTAACCACCAGACGACTAGGTTTAACCACAAGTCCTTCTAAGGCTATCTTGTCAAGTGTTGCTTTTGGCATCACGTTTAAGGATGACCCTGTGTCGATCAAAACTCTAGCCAGATGAGCCTTCCCACACTGCATGGAGATATGCAAGGCTTTGTTGTGTGACTTTCCTTGTAGGGGTAGCTCATTGTCACTGAAACCTAGGCATGCCCCAGCAGTTAGATTGGCCACCATTCCGTCAAATTGATTGACTATGATGTCCTTGGTTACATGGGCAGCGTTTAGGATCTTCATCAGAGCATCTCGATGTTTCTCAGAATGTATCAATAGTGATAAGAGAGATATCTTAGATGGTGTCTGTTGCAGTTGATCCACCACTCTATAATCACTCTTCTTAATCAGAGCAAGAAACTCCTCAGCATCCTTATTAGAAGTTTCTTTATCCTTAGGTTCAGCCTCGTCACTTGGTCTTACCACCGCTTGTCCTCCAGGTTGTGTTAAGTTTTCACTAGACGTTTGTGGTGCCTGCGTAGTTTTGAATATGCGCCCACTACGGGTCATGCCCCCAGGTCCAACGATGCTTGATACTGCAGTATTAGTATCGGTTTCATATTCCCATGGTACCGCTTTCATCTTGTCCAAAGGATATGGTCCTCTGATTGGGATGATCTTGGTATGCTCTTGCGTAGGTATCATCACTGGTGACCTTGAGCACGGGATGATTAATGGCTTTCTTGCCCCTTGTGCGGGTATTATTAAAGGTTCGTTTCTCTCCACCATTGCCACATACTCCTCTTCAGGATGTTCCTCCAGCCGGATCAATCCTTGATCCGTGAGTCTCTGCAAAGTGTCTTTGAAAGCCTCGTTGTGTTCTAGGGCAAACCCCTTTATAAGAAGATACCTCTTAAGGGCATCTATGGGGGAGTTCCGTTGTTGAACCAACTCTTGCTCATTGACAATTTCTATTGCATTGACTGCGCCATCATGGTGTGGCATCGGGTTCGTCTTCACATTGGGTTTGTCAAAGGCGATTGCCCCTGATTCAATCAAATCTTGAACGACGTGCCTGAAGGCCCAACATTTCTCCAAGGTGTGTCCGGGAGAATTGGCGTGAAATTCACACCTTTCATTTGGCTTGTAGTTGGGTGTAACCTTGCCTGGAGGAAGAGGTGGCAGTGGCCTAACTTCTACCAAGGATTCATTTATTAAATATTTCAGAATTTCTTTCTTGGAAGTAGGTAGCGGATCGAATCTCCTTTGTCCTCCCGGAAACCGGTTTTGTTGTGGTGGATATGATATGGGGGGTCTGTTCTCCTGATGCCCTACAGCATTAGTCTCTCCTTCCTTCTTCTTTGTGAAGTTGGGGGTAGGCCTCTTTGCCTGATAGGAGTTAGATGATGCTCCTTGTATTTTCCCGCTCTTAATTCCGTCTTCTATTCTTTCACCAATAACCACTAAATCTGAAAACCCTGAGGACACACTCCCTACCATTTTGTCGTAGTATGGCCCTTGTAATGTAGCCATAAACATTTTTACGAGTTCTTTTTCCAACAGGGGAGGTTGGACTCGGGAGGCCATTTCCCTCCATCTCTGTGCATACTCCTTGAACGATTCCTCTTTCTTTTGTGACAAATTTTGGAGTTGCATCCGATCGGGTGCCATGTCCAAATTGTATTTATATTGTTTTAGGAACGTATTAGCAAGGTCGGTCCAGCTTCGGATGTGAGACTTCTCTAATTGCATATACCAGTCAACCGATGCTCCACTCAAGCTATCTTGGAAAAAATGCATCATCAACTTTTGATCATGAGCATAAGCAGCCATTTTTCGCACATACATGCGCAAGTGACTCTTCGGACAAGAGAGTCCCTTGTACTTTTCAAAATCGGGTATCTTGAGTTTATGAGGAATAGTCAAATCCGGCACCAAGCTCATTTCATAGGTATCCACATCAAAGACATCATATCCTTCCATTGCTTTCATCCTTTCTTCCAGCGCCTTGATCTGTTCACTCTCCTTGGAATTCTCCCCAGAATCAGCAGAGGTCATCTTTGGTTGAGGGACTTGATCTGTGTCATTAGTGTCCCCATACTGTAGATCCAAGTAGTCCTCATCCCTAAGCGGATTGTTGATTGGAATGCGAACTGTGCGAGACGTCCCTTCTTTCTGAGTAGTAGGGATAAATCCTTCTTGAGAGGCCTCCCCCTCTTCATGAGTTGTAATAACCCTTTTTGAGGAGTGAGCTTTTGCCTTGTGAGGGTCATGACCCTTAACATATCCTAACAATGGGTTGCCATCCTTAGGTATCTCTTCATACTGATCATGAACTTCCTTAGCTTTGTCTTGCTTATCTTTGAGGTCTTTCATGAAGCTCAGCACTTGGGCCATTCCTCCCTGGAGGTCTTCAACAGTACCCTTTAGTTGGGTCATTTCCTCACGAAGGGCGGCCTGGTTCTGTTCCAATTGTTCCATTGCCCTTTTCTTTTGAGATCTTGTCTGAATTAGCGGTTGAGTTGCAATGGTGTGACTGGAGATGAAGATAGTTTTTCTTTAATGCTTGGTAATTAAATATGACATGCATGATATGAATGTTATGCTTATGCTATGTTCATGTCTTATCCACATTATTATAGTAAATATACATTCTTTCTTTTTATTCTTTTTCTTCCTTTTTCTTTTTTTTTTGCATATATTTATTTGGTGAATATTATAGGAACAACAAGTAAATGCGAAAATAAACACACTTTATTAATTGAAAGGAAACACCACTTCATTGTTGGTTTACAAAAAAGAAAGGAAACTGAAAATTAAAAATACTTAAAATAACTTGAATCAAAAGTACTTGGAATAAAAGCAACAAGGAAATAACATAAAACTAAGAGCGCCTTTGGATGTCTTCTTTGAACTTGTCCACCATGCTCCTACAAAGCTCCATAAACTCTTTGACGACTTCAGGAAGGATGATGGGAGAAGATTCTGCTCTTTCCAAACTTTTTGGAATATCCAGGATTAGATCATTACACAAGAAGACTAGCTTAGCATGATCCTCACGACATTTTTCATATTCTTCGAGCATCTTGGGAACCATGCTCACATGCTCATTCGCCGCAGAAATAATTGAATAAAGTCTTTTCCAATAATCTTTTTCTTCCAAGGCTGCCTCAAATTCCTCTTTTTGTCTTGTGAATACTTCCCTAAGTGACACCATAGCTTGAAATGCCCTTTCATACTCACCAGTGCGCTGTAAAAGTTCTTCCTCCGTGGTTAATCTTCTTGCATGCTCTTGTTGTCCAGCATTGAGGGCTTCTTGAAGATCATATTTGAGATCTCTTATTTCATCCTCTTGATCTTTAGTCCTATCAGTTAATTCAAAGATCACAGCTTCTAGATTCTTCTCAGATTCTGTTTTGTCATGGGAAGCCTTTTCGTAACGCCTTCTCCACCTTGCAATTTCCCTATCCGCTTGTTCCAACCTCTCATTATGTGCTTCCAAATTAAAATTAGCACTTAGAACTCCTTCGGTTGCACGTTTCCTCTTACCCCTTTGCCTATCATTCTCTTCCTTCATTGCTTGAAGTTCTTGATTTTTCTCTTTGAGGTCAAAGCGTAGTTGACTCCTTTCGTTGGTAAGTTGATGCAAATCAAGTTCTAGTTTCTCTTTTTCCTTTTGGGATGCCTCTAGGGCAGCCTTGATCCCTTCTATCTCTTCGATGGATAGAGGAACATGATCGGGAGAATCAGGCTTGTATGCGGGATCCACAACAAAAGGTAGCAAAATCTTTCCAACTCTTTCTTGAACCCAGGTGGTGTAAGGTGCTTTTGCAATTGCATTCTTTGGCCCAAAATATTTTCTTTGAACCTGACTCCAAGCTTGAATTACTCTTTTCAATGTTCTAGGTGCACCTTTCCCATTATCATGCAAGATCAATTCTTCTATTTGTTGTTCGGAAGGTTCACCATCCATAGAATGTCCTAATTGACGCAATGCTAACACGGGGTTATAATTAATACAACCAAGAGTCCCCATTAATGGCACATTGTCAAAATCTCCACATTTGTAAATGATCCTATCAGATTTTAATTTCTTTGCATACCATAGGATAGAATCTGCTTTAAGAGCCCTTAGCTTTTGAGACCACTCGTTCCTAGCAAGCTCTTTGATAAAGCAACTAGATTTGTAGAGATGAGAAGTCAACCAAGAATATAGCCAGTGGACACAACAAAATAGCATTCCTCTCTTCTTTTCGTACTTTGTATGGATAGCATAGTAAATATTAGCGAGGATAGTCGGAGTAGGATCTTTTCCATAAACCTTAAAGGAAGTGAAAGCATGAATGGCAGCGGGATCAACATAATCAACATTTTTTGGCAATAAAACAACTCCAAAAATCAAAAGAGCTAGTAAATGTCCACAAATGTCCCATTGTTTCTTTTGAGCATACATTAAAGCTTGATTTTCTAAGTAAGATCTTTTGATCCCATGCACATCCCCATCAGTTTTATAATTAGTCTTCAATTCCGTAGCAGATAACCCCAAAGCTTTTGCCAAATCTGAAAAGTCAACTTCTTTACCCGCACCAGTATAGAATTCTTTTTTAATTTTTGAGAACCCCAAAGTAGCATCTATCTCTTCCAAAGTTGGAGCCAACTGAAAGTCTTGAAAAGTGAAGCACCTAAGCGGAGGGTCATAAAATTGAACCAAAGCAGTAATTGCTTCTTCTTGTACTCTCACCCTTAGCAAGTCCAAAATGTTCCCATAGCGGATTACAAATCTATCCAAAGCACTTGATGGTAATTTTTCCTTGATTATTTTCAGCTTCTTGATATCCGGAGTGGAAACAGAAAAGTGAACAATGGTCTTCTTGGTACTCATCCTTCCTACACATTCACCAAATAGAATATATTTTTACATTTATATTACATATATTTTTTTTATTTACTATTTTTTGTGGATAAAACATGATGAGAATGCAAATGAGAGATGATGCATGCAAACACACAACAACGAAAAGAAAATCATAGCAACAAAAAAAAAATATAAAACAAATCAAACATATATAACACAATATTTCAAGAAACCCAAGTTCATAGGTTCGACGTAGGGGGCTCTAGGGAGCCAACCTTTTATGGGGGGTTCTAGAAGGTCTCATGGGGTCATTCGTAGCCTCCGAGACTCTTTGTCTCTTCGGATTTTAAAACGACTCATTTTATCCATGAGGTTCGAATTTTTGGGGTAGGTTCTCAGAGAGATCAGCCGAGTATCCCGTCCAGCCCCCAACAAAGTCAAGCCTCGTTTTGGACCTTTCCGAACACTCAACCCACTCCGAGTGGAGTTATCAATGAGATTCGTAGGAGATTCATACTCCCCTAGTGATCTCAAGGTTAACTCCCACATTTAAGGTTTAACTGACATAGAATAGAGCAAAATATACAATAATAAAGCAGATATTTTCACCCAGATAAACAAACATAAAACAAATAAACAAATAAATAATTTAATATTAAAAGATAAACCTCCCCCAAACCCTAAATGTGGCAATTTGCCAACCCTAAAATGCGCCACAAACCCTAAACCACAAACCACGAACCATAAACCTAAACCCACTCAAGCCTTAGGAGCATAATAATTCACTAAAAGTGTGTCCCCAGCAGAGTCGCCAGCTGTAGCAACCTGCCTAAAATTTTAACTTAGAGAGTCGCCACCTATTCTGAAGGGCGAATAGGAAACCCTACGCAGTATAGAGATCAGGGTAAGATACTATATTCGGGTCGAGGGAAGGTGTTAGGCACCCTCAACCCTTTCCTATTGGCTTTGAATCTAAGGATAAAGGTTTATGGCTAAGGAAGTGAATAGGGGGAAAATTGAGATTTTAGGGAAGGGGACTCGCCTTGTTGCCAAGTGCCTACGTATCTCCTTATGGAGAATCAGAGTCAACGTAGTTCGGGCACAGGATTGTACGCCTTAGAATTGAATTGAATGTATTTGAATTTGTTTTGAAGTTGTTTTGAAATGCGAATGTTCGAAGGTATTTTGAGTTACCTTATCGTAGTTGTGAACATCGCAGTGTTGAAACACCGTAGTATCGTGGTTTAGTGTGATTTAAATGTTTCGGGCGTACAACCCTGATTTTAATTTGTTACCATTAACCGCAATGATCAATAGATTCGATCACCATAGTTAACAGATTAGTAAAGGATTGCTGGCAATTCTAATCGATTGATTGATTATCACTTTTAGCAAATTGATGTATTTTAATTATTAATTATTGACTTTATCATTATCCCTCATAATCGATAGATTCGATTACAAATAATAACGAATATTTTAAAGGTGTGCTAATCATCGTAACCAATAGATTTGGTTAAAACCCTTTAGCAAAATAATATATTTAATGTATTTGAATATAATTCAAATATATTTAGCAAATTGATGTATTTGAATTATATTAATTAAATATATTATTTTGCTAAAGGGTTTTAACCAAATCTATTGGTTACGATGATTAGCACACCTTTAAAATATTCGTTATTATTTGTAATCGAATCTATCGATTATGAGGGATAATGATAAAGTCAATAATTAATAATTAAAATACATCAATTTGCTAAAAGTGATAATCAATCAATCGATTAGAATTGCCAGCAATCCTTTACTAATCTGTTAACTATGGTGATCGAATCTATTGATCATTGCGGTTAATGGTAACAAATTAAAATCAGGGTTGTACGCCCGAAACATTTAAATCACACTAAACCACGATACTACGGTGTTTCAACACTGCGATGTTCACAACTACGATAAGGTAACTCAAAATACCTTCGAACATTCGCATTTCAAAACAACTTCAAAACAAATTCAAATACATTCAATTCAATTCTAAGGCGTACAATCCTGTGCCCGAACTACGTTGACTCTGATTCTCCATAAGGAGATACGTAGGCACTTGGCAACAAGGCGAGTCCCCTTCCCTAAAATCTCAATTTTCCCCCTATTCACTTCCTTAGCCATAAACCTTTATCCTTAGATTCAAAGCCAATAGGAAAGGGTTGAGGGTGCCTAACACCTTCCCTCGACCCGAATATAGTATCTTACCCTGATCTCTATACTGCGTAGGATTTCCTATTCGCCCTTCAGAATAGGTGGCGACTCTCTAAGTTAAAATTTTAGGCAGGTTGCTACACCCGGCTTTGTGGGGAGACATGGGTGAAAGTTGCCCCCAGTATTATAGTAACTACTACTTGATTTAGGACACGTCACTTAAAATGTCAAACGGGACTTGTATAGATTTGCCCCAGTTAGCAGGAACTTTGGAAAGATTCACCTTGCGAGGACTTTATAAGATGTGCACTTTAGGAGACATGCCCCTAGTAATCATATGCCCAATATGATGTCCTATGTTGGTTGAGAAGTAGCTTCAAATCTTCTTGGATGCGTGCCCCTGATTATTTTGGCATCCTTGAGAGATTCTCGGAATCTTGACTTGATTGCCCCAGATTGTTTGGACAAATAGTTTGAAACCCACTTGAGGTGTATGCCTTTGATTGTTTGGCTTTTGAGAGATTCTTATAATCTTGACTGGGTTGCCCCAGATTGATTGGGCAAAGCATGCCATGCCCCTTGTATACGTACGAGACATTGCTTCTCGGAGTAATCTTGTCTGTTGGGATAACTTTTAGTCATTAGTTGTGCCATGTGCAAGTTCTTTCTGATGCTAGCTTTTGAAATTATGTAGCAGAATATGTTTAATAATGAATTCATGAGATGCAATGCATACGTTTGTCTTGAGTTTTTGAAAAACATTAAAGCAAGAGATGTAAAAGTGTGATGTTTGTAAAAACATGATATTTGTAACGACGTGTTGTTTGTAAAATGTGTTATTTGTAATAACGTGATGTTTGTAAAAAAGAAATATCAACTCAGCATTTTTGGTAAACCTTAAGGAGTCAGGATACCTTTTTGGTGACAGTATGCTTTCGAACAAACCATGCTTCAATTAGGACTTTCAAGGGTTGTAACGTGGCTTGGTTCACGGTTTTAAGAAACAAAGGATAATGGCTCAAAGTTTATTGTACCCACCCCTCTTCGTGATGATCTTCAGTCCTAAGCTCAGCTAAATCAAACTTATGCATTCAGGTTCCAAGAGACTTTTGGATTTGCACCTTTGATAATGATGATGGTTCACCAACAAAGATAACTCTTGAGATGGCAGTCACTTCTTCCTTTTGGTAGTCACAACTTTGAGTTGTTCAAGAATTTATTGACTTCTCTTTTTTTTTTTCTTCATCTTTTTGATATCCCTAACTTTTGCCTGAACTGTCTATTTTGAGCTTACAGTCAGCGGGATGCCTTGATTTTTGCCTAAGTCACCTTTTTGATTTTTGACTTAGCAGGCTTTTCTTTGTATATATGTTTTTTTTCATCATTTTTTTTTTGGAAGATATTGACTGCGTTGCTTAATGATTGATGAACCATCATTGTTTTTTGATTGACATCTCCAACACTTCTTTGAGGTGTATGATTGAACGTTTATGATTGAAACCTTTGTTGAAAGGTGTACTGAATGATTCTCTTAAAATAGAATGCACAGCCAAATTAATTGAGAACTACCCTGCCCCAGGTTATGATCAAGAGTTTTTAATTAGTACAAGAAAGAAAACTTCTACTTCTTAGGCTCAAAGGGGTTAACGAGGGATTAACATCCTTATATCTCCACTGTTTAGGAATTGAAACAATGCCTGTACATCGTCAGCATAGTCTGTTCAAAAGCATACTATATGAGGTTGTGGTATCGTTCTCGTCATCCTCCCTTAAAAGGCTTACAGCTTAGCAGGAGTTGAGTACAAAACATATGCAGAGTAACGACATAATTTAAAAAGAGTGATAGCGAAATAATTTATTCAAGACAAACATATGCAATGCACTGATGATGATTATTAAAACAAATAATGTCTATCATAATTGGAATGTTTAAACAAACAGAATAGAAATTGCAAATGAAAGTAAATCTAATGATCTAAAAAGTTCATCCTTCTAGGTATTAATCAATCTTTTTGTGATTCGGCATAGGGGTAGTGATCACCACAGGAGTCTTGGGAGGATAGAATTCAATTTCACCAGCATCGATCATGTCTTGAATCTTGTTCTTCAATGGCCAACAATCATTTGTATCATGTCCAGGGCTATTGGAGTGGTATGCGCACCTCGCATTGGGCTTATAGCTGGGAGCGGAAGTGTTGGGCTTTACAGGAGGATCTCTTAAAGTAATTAAGTTCTCTCTCAGCAAATGTTGTAATGCCTGAGCCAGTGACATATTGATCTTTGTAAACTGACGTTTAGATGTATCTGACCTGCGTCTTTGTTGCGGAGCTAATGTAGAGGTCAGAATTGTCCCCACAAATTGGTTGGGTTCATTGTGATCTTTCTGGTCGTACACGACGTGAGGTTCCTCAGGAGACTGGCAGTCAATGATTTTGTCATCGATTAAGTCTTGGATCTTATTCTTCAGTGTCCAACAGTTATTAGTGTCATGTCCAGGACTATCAGAGTGATACGCACACCTTGCATTAGGATTATAACGAGAAGAGGAAGTACTAGGATTCCTCGGAGGGTCCTTCAAAGTGATTAGCCCTTTCTTCAGCAATTGTTGCAACGCTTCGGCCAGAGTCATATTGATCTTTGAGAATTGGCGCTTGGGTGTATCTGACTTGTGTCCTTGTTGTGGAACTGGTGTAAAGGTCAGAATTGTCCCCACAGATTGGTTGGGTTCATTGTGACCTTTCCGATTGTACCCAGTATTGGCCATATGAGGTTTCTCAGGTGAAATGACGTCAATGATCTTGCAATCAATGAGGTCTTGGATCATGTGCTTCAATGGTCCACAATCCTCTGTATCGTGACCGGGACTGTTTGAATGATAAGCACATCTTGCATGGTACTTGTACCCAGGAGTGGGATTAGCAGGAAGTGAATATGGAGGCAATAGAGTTACCAAGTTCTGATTGAGCAGTTGTTGCAGAGCTTGAGACAGCGGCATGGGTAACGGAGTGAACGACCGCTTAGGCTTGGACTTCCATTTATCTTGCACACCTTGCCCCCTTTGTTGGTCCTTCTCCTTCTCGGACAGAAGTGCCTTTAATTCTTCTTGCCCCTTGGCTAAGTGAAAGATTATTTTCTGGAACTGGTTATTCTGAGCCCGAAGATTTTTGACAGATTGTTCGAGATCCATCTTTCTTACTGAAATAAACAGCGGAAAGATGAGGTATTGGCTTTTATGAAACCTGTGATGTAATGTTTATGAATGATATGATTATGCATATGCAATGTTTTCAAGGAATTGAAAGAATTTTAACTCGTGTTGAAACAAAAAAAAAAAAAAAACATTATTTATTAATTAAATTGTAAGGTCATAACCCCAAAAAGTTACATTAAAATAAAAGAAATTAATAATAAATAAAGACACTAAATTCCAGGATTTTTGTCTTCCTGACGACGCCTCCTCTTTAGGACTCGGACTTCTTCCTTGTGTGCCTTGATCATTTCCTCTCTTTCTTGAACAAGCCAGGAAATTTCGTTTTCCCATGAATTAATCTGATCTGGAGAAACAAAATCTTCAATCTTCCATTTGCGGGAAAAGTAATCAAGTAAAGTCTCTCTCTCTTTGGCATCTTGTATTAACACCTCCTTTTCAGCTTCCACTTTTAGTAAGCGTCTCTCAAAGTCTTCCCTTTCCCTTTTCAGTCGGTTAACAGTTGCAACCAGGTCTTCATTTGGAGCAGGAATATATGGCTCAAATGCAATTGGGACAGCAGGAGGAGCTATCCTTGGAACTATGGGCGTATCAGATGGACAAGGCATCCCAAATTCCATAACTCGATCATAAACCCATTGGAAATATGGATCCCATGGCATATAATTTCTCCTTCCTATATCCTTTGCGCCAACTTTCTTTACTTTCATCCAAGCTTTGATGAAAAGGTCTCTCTTCTTCTCTTTGTCGGAATCATAATGGAAATATTCTGCACTAAGATACAAAGAACGCGGTTTATCCTTCAAGGCAAAGCCAAACTGATGTCGAGCTAGAATGGGATTATAAGTTATTCCTCCACGAACACCAAGAAGAGGTATATTAGGGAAATCTCCACAACTATCAAATAGCAAGGTTCCCTCGAACTTCTTTTGGTACCATAGGATGTCGTCGAAAGAAAGCTTCATAATTCTTTGAGCCCAAGTTAATCCTTCTTCATTCTTTCTTACGGAGAGAGGTAAGTGCGAAATAAACCACTTATGCAATAGAGAAGCACATCCTAGGACACAACCTTTCCTTTTTGATACTCGGAAATGAATAGAATGTAGTAAGTCACCAAGTAAAGTAGGAACCGGATTCTTGCTAAGGAATATATTGATAGCAGCCACATCAACAATTTTGTCATAATGGAAAAACAAAACTTGTCCATAAATTAAGAGAGACAACACAGCTTCCAAGGCATCCATACTTGAAGCTTTAGCAAGAATCTCCGCTTTTTCGTAGAGGAAATCAAGGGGTAATCCAGAATACTCTTTCTTACTAATCCAAACCTTCTCAATTTCTGATCTTGGCAAGTGCAGGGCAGCAGCAATGACTTCCAACTTAGGCTCTTCTTCTTTACCAGTATAAGGAATTTTATTAAGCACAGGGAGTCCAAGCAAGTAGGAGAATTCTTCCAAGGATGGTACTAACTGAAAATCTCTATAAGTGAAGCAATGTAGTAACGGATCATAGAATTGAACCATGGTGTTGAGAAGAACTTCATCCACATTAGTTCGTACCAAACTTATGAGTGTATTGAGAGAATCACTGAATTTGAGAGAACCAGAGATGTTGTCGCAGAAAATCTTCAATTGTGTTGGCACTTTCTTGAAATTGAGGAAGAACGGTTTACGACCTTTTGTTTCCATATTCAAACAACCTACAAAACAACATACGGTTCAAAAACCTCCAATTCCTTGAAATGGGTTAGTCATGCCATGTATGAATGATGCATGTATGCATGATACACATACACAGGTAAATCCACACAAATCACACAATTTTTGGATTAAGGCTTGCGTGGAGTTTGATCAGGTGTCCTTCCCAAAGGTATTTCTACGGATAAGGAAATTTCAGCAACGGGTTCTACCAAGTGACTCAGAATTGTCGACCCTCCTAAAGCACCCTCGAACATGATACATACATACCATGCAATGATACTTTGAGAAAGAGCCTATCTGAGCTGTAGTATCGGGTAGCGACTATGCTCTCAACATACATCAAGAGTAGTCCCCCCACTACGTTCCTAAAAGTCAGGATGGGTTAAAGGTTACTAACGGTTCTTGAGCTCCGACTCACCCACAGGTATCCACACGAACCTCCCTCATACAAGAGAAGCATGTAAACACCTATAGAGGCCTAACTCAAGCGTGAACTCTCATATTGACCAATCCTCCACATACATGAAGGAGGTCGCCATGACTATGCCACTTCCTATCTTAGATGTACTTGAATCCGGGAATAGGATTCGTCCTTCAGTTAATTCCCAAAACGCCCCTGAAAAATAAAACAAACAAAGCAAACAATAGAAAACATTTAAAGTGAATCCTAAACTTTTAAGGTAACCCCTCTTTTATAAGAAGATCATCCCCAGCAGAGTCGCCAGTTCTGTAATACGGTGAACTGACTTTTTATCGATCGAAATGTCGCGGTAAGCAAGAGTCGCCACCGACTTTTATTTTATCCAAACTATATTCGGAAAGGCAAAAAGAAACAGAAAAAAAACCTTTTAAGAAATTCTGAGTTCGGGGGGTAATTTATGCAAAGGGAAGGTGTAAGGCACCCTTTGCATCCATGGTTTTCCATGGGCTCTTAATTGCTTTGCTTGCTTGTTTGTTTAGAAAATGTAGATGAAAGAGATAGGGACTTTAGCTTGTGAATAAGCGTTGCCCTTTTGAAAAATTATGAGAAAGAATATAATAAAAAGGTTTGAGCATTGCAAGGCAATTAGGGGCAATTACCTTAAACTCAGATGATAGGTCTCTTTTTGCCTTTCAGAATGAAAGGGTCTATCCTTGCCATAAGAGGGCAGGAAGCCTTTCGTTTGGAGGTTGAAGGGTCATCGAAGCATCCTTTGCCATAAGACTGTCCCATGCCATAGAAGGGCAGGTAGTCTAAGGCAAGGATCAGAATAAGCCATTTAGTAGGCAGCCAGAAGATACCTCAGCCTTTTTTCGTAGGCAACTTCCGAGGGTCGAGGTCATTTGTGTATCGAAGGCAGCATCATTTAGGGTCGTGACCTTTTTATCGAGGCAACATGGCCGAGGTATCCTCATATTTGAGGGACGTGGCTTATTCTGCAAAAAACACAAAGGCAACAGGCAACAGGCAACAGGCAACAAGGCAACAAAGAGGTTACCCCAAAAGGGTGCGTGTGTGCACCAATCATGTGATTAGATTCAGATATTTATCTTTTAATTAGTTATTCTAATTCAGTTTAAGGCTTGCACTCCCTAAGATTACTTACCACGCAGTATATAAAGCAATAAAGGGAAGGGGGAAAATGAAACCAGCGGAGGAGAGGGGAATTGTAACCAGCGGATCCCTTAATAGGGTTTGGCATAAGTAATAATAAAATAAAAAAGAAGAAAAGATTTAGGGTTACCAATGACGTAGCTTTGGCATTTGACAAACCCTGAAAGAAAGAAAAAAAATGGCAAATAAAAGAGGGTGAGTGCATTATCGGTTCGGGGACAATTAGGGCTAACCCTAATAAAATAAAAGATAAATAATACTTAGCTTTGATTCGGATTTGATCTGATATGGTTAATAGGGCGCCTTTAAGGTTAACCCTGAAAGGCAAGGCAGAAAAGGGAAGTGAACGCAAGGCAAACCCTAAAAATAAACCAACATAAATAAAATTCAAATTGAATAAATTACTTAACTTTTGAGGTTTGTTGAAGGCGCGCGCTCGGGGCGAATCATGTTGCTAACCCAGCTTATGCACAAAAGAAAATAAAATCAGTGTATGGCATGATCTCGTAAACCCTGATTAGGGTACGAATTAAAATGAAGCAAAGTAATTTAATTAATTATTGGTCTGATGACCTAGTTAATTAAATCGAGTCGGAAAAATAAAATTGAGTGTAAAAATATATTTTTTAGAATTTTTGTGAATTAAAATAAAATATGTACATATATTTTTTTTGAAATATTTAATTGAATAATTTCTATATTAAATTAAAAGGAAAATAATTTAAATATTAAATACTATTAAAAATATATATTTTTTGTTAACTATAAAGTTTTTTTTTTATAAAATTTTCATGAGAGTCTATTTGGATAAAAAAACAAATAAATAAATATATTTATATAAAACAAAATAAAACATGTTATATAATTAAAATTAAAAAAAAAAAATTTGAAAAAAACTTAGCTGGGATCGTGTGTAGCGCACGCTGAAGGACTATGGTGGACTGGCGTTTTCATGTGCGTAGGATCCAGAGAGAGGGGCATCTGATGGCCTGAAGAGCGCGCGTGCATAGCAAGCCATGCGTCTTAACGCGCTGGATCCTTGGACTCTCAGAAACGCGCGCGCGCCTTTTCCAGATTCGAACCACCCACTCACGAGGCGACACGACATCATCTTCTTCGTAGGAGTTCTGCAATTGCTTCTTTTACAGCGCTTTTTATAAAAAGCGCTATGAATGCGAGCCCTGAAAATAGCGAATACACACAAACCCACACAGAAATTTTCCGCGATACTCCGAATGAGTTCGTCTCACCTTCCTGAACCTGATGGTGCCTGCAAATACCTCTAATTTTACCTAAAATCGAAAGCCCCAATTTGAAGCTCGTAACCCTAACAATGGCTACTAGCATATACCGACACAGAATTGCAATTAACGATCCAGAATCCATCCATACATCATCACAAATAATATTATGCAATCAAAACATGCTAATGAGTCATGAATTATGCAAATCGAATCAAGAATATTTGCGACTTACCTTGACTTAATGGAGGTGATTCTGGGGTTGCTGAAGTCGTTTAACGATCCACACACCTTCAATGGATGTCCAGGAACGTATTGGAATGCTTCAAATTGTCTGAACCAGGCTGCAATCGAAAATTGACTCTTGAAATTTTCTCCACTTTTTCAATTCGTTTTAGGGTTCTTTCTTGCAGAAAAAATTCGTCCCCCTTGCCCCTGATGCTGATTAGTACTTATACTAGGAGGATTAGGTCAACATAATATGATCAAATCTCATTGAATCTTTGATTTGTAATCATGCAAATTTGATTGAAATTTGGTTTATATTCATTCTAAATTTGGCTTTAATTGAATCAATTTTCTCTCAATCTCTTGTGCACGAAATTATATGAAATATGTGGTTTAATGGTGATTGGCATTAGTTAAAAAATTGAATCAAATCAAATCTTTTTCAATTATATGATTTATTTGGATTAAAATCACTTTTAATATGAATAAAAATCCATAATAAATCAAATAATTTAAATAAATTCGTGGGAAATGATCTATGGGCTCTCAATGTCCTAAGGAACAAGTTTTGGATTTAAAAATATAGGCCCATTAGCAAGAAAATCAAACTTCTTCACATTTTTCCCTCCAAAATAGCCTAACTTTGACAAGGCCCATCTCCCTCAATTTTTGAGGTATGGAGGTGTTCTTGGACTTTTTAGAAACCTTGGAGAGTCCTCTAACCAATGTCTTTGGTTCCATGTCAAAATCATTTTTCATTCTCATTATGACCTTTTGAAGAAAGTGTCTTTTTGTTGACTTTTGAGAAGGACCTATAAGGTATGAGGCTATAATTCTTAAACCATTGACCTGTGAGCTTTGATTCTTGGGCCATTAGATAGAGGAATGAATTCCCTTCAAAATGAGCTTTGGTGGGAATTTTTCTGATCAAGTATGAATATTTGGTGATTTTTCAAAGTTTGGTTGACTTTTTCAGTTCATGCCCAAAATAGTAACTTTTGACTTTTGACTTCTCTGATCTTTTCTTGCATCATCATGATCAACCCTTGATCAAATGATGATTTTAGGGTTATGAGGATGTTGTTGACCAAATATCTTGAACTTTGACTGTATTCTGACTTGAAATGACTGTTTTGCCCCTGATAGTCGGCTGTTGACCTAATCAGGATTTGGGGGCCTAAATTTGCTCTGTTTGTCTTGAAACTTTATATGGAGATACTTTGGGATGTTAGTGACCATATGGAACCACCTTGAGCCAGTGATTCAATGATTTTCCATCGAATTAATCAAACCCTAATTCAGAGCTTTTGTATAGGAGAGTGTGTTTTGGAGCTTTGTGTTTTGATTTGATTTTGTGTATGGAAAATAGCATGGGCAAATTTTGGGGTATGACAGTCATAATCATTGATGACCCTGTTTCCGAAACGTCTTGTCATTTTCAAAGATGTCTTCTCATAACTTACATTCCCACGTTTTAACCTTACTTCTTGATCATTACTCCTACATACTAGGAGTGAAGCTATCTCTTTATTCGACCGCCGTTGGATTAAATCACCAGCCTCCACGTGTCCTTTGGAGTTTACCTAAAAGATTTAAAAAGGGTTTCCGTTAAACCTTTAAATACTTGGTCTTATACTTCTACACAACCTTCCACCTCTATTTCTTCATCTTCTTCAAAGAAAAACCTAACATCTTCAATCTCTTCAAAATCTCGTTCTCTTAATCGGAAATTTCTCTATGGCTTCATCTTCAAATGTTCTTCAACCTGCTCTGAAGCTCCAATCAACAACACGGTCTGGGGAACAAGAGCACGTTCAAAACCCTAACACCGAAGAAATACGCGCTATTTACGCTTCCCAGGTAATCATTCCCTTTGAACTTTCTGGAAAATCTCTTGCCTTTATGGGTCCATTACCAGGTGAAAATATCCTATCTCTGAATAAATTCTTCCCTGCTTATTACAAGACCAGACCATTAGTTAGCAAAATTAAGATAGATGAAGATGGCTGTTCTCCCCCAGGAAAATCTGCTAACATGGAAGAAACTCCTACTGAAACTCCTTTAGTTTTAGCGAAAATTAGGGTAAACTATATGGCCAACTCTGTAAAAGTGTTTAGATCAATCCCTTTGGCCAAGGATCCTGATTTGTACTATGCCTGGTTAGAAAAAGTAGAGAAACAGAAAGAATCCTTCTGGAAATCGTTAGGAATATACGATTTGATTCAACTGTCCAAGACAGGTTTAGAATACAACCAACCCATGTTAGTAGCAGCAGTTCACTTTTGGGATGCTTCTCACAACACTTTCCATCTCCCCTGTGGAATGGTTACCCCTACTCTTTTTGATGTGGCTGCGATTACAGGACTTCAACCAACTGGCAAAACCTTCGATCCTAACGAGATGGATAATGATACTATCGGTTTTAATGACTCATAAGTCACTTATACTGCATTCATCCATAAGCATCATATTACCACCGAAACGGCAGTATCTGATGAAGAACATATTGCTTTTCTAGCGCTATGGCTTTCACGATGTGCCTTATGTTCAAGATCTATTCAAGTTGCAAAGAGATACCTTTGCATGGCTAATCAGTTGCATGCTGGAAAAAAGCTCAACCTCAGCCAACTGCTTTTAGGGTCTCTTTATGAAAACCTCAGCGAAGCTGCATCTCTCACCAAGAATTTCAAATCTGGTAGTTTACTTTATGCTGGCCCTTTCTGGCTATTACAACTGTGGCTTAATGCTACATTCGAAACTCATCTTCCCTTTCGATGAAACGTCAATGAGGAAGATAGCAAAATCAAGAATCGAACTATAGAAGGAACCAGGTTAGCTTACCTAACTCCAAAAGAAGAAATTGGAAAGCTTCGTGAACACTTCTTGGCGTATTCAATGATGTTTGCCCAGCGTAACCAGTTCGATCCTTCTATGGCCCCCTTTGTACACAGAACAATAGGTCCTGAATGGTTTACTCGAAAATTTCCACCAACATCTCAGGATCAACAAACTGAGTCTATGGAAATTTGGGAAGCCTTTCTGACTCCAAGGTTATTTTCCCATCGTCTTCGACCATCCAAAGGTCAATGCATTCTCATGTGCTACCAACCAAATTTAGTCTCGAGACAGTTTGGGTTGGTTCAAATAAAACCCAAGTGTTTATATGAGAAAAGAAACCATATGTGTTTCCATACCTTGTACTTGACTGAAGAAGAATGTAAAACAAAAATCAACAAATACGTTGGCACCACCAAACTTCCTCCTGTCTCTTTCGAACCTGCTTTTTATTCTACACCAGACTTTCATCAATGGTGGACGGATTATTATAGCTCCCAAATCTTTGATGCTGATAGCCTTGCTCAAGCACTAACTGCAGCTTTTACTGATGTGCAGGAGAATTTTCAAAAAGGTACTTCAACTCATATTAAAGAAATCCAAGCTTTTCAAAAATTCTTTGAAACTATCTACAGGCCTGATGATCTTAGTCGGACCGTTCGTGAGGCTGCAGTCATTTTGCGCGAAAAGTTTTCCGCCAAACTGGATAAGTTGAAATTGCCCTCGTATGTTCGACCAGAACTACGTTATGAAGTGGCTTTCAAACTTAATCCTCCAAAATTCCCTCCACTACCAAGTGCTGATTTTGGTGTGGCTCTAAGTCCTCCTTTCCCAGACTGGTTCGTGTGTGGGAATGCTCTCAAAATTCTTCAAGAGAGTACCAAAAAACGCGCTGAACGAGTGGTTCCGACTAAGCACACCTTGGATACTTTCAAAGGACATCTTCATATAGATCTTAAACATGTTCGTGTCCTGACCCCAATACCTGAAGGTTTGGATTAAGACAATCTTTTCGACTGACTTTTCTTTTCTTTGCTGATATACTGATTTCAGTTTCAACTACAGCTGTTGCACGAAGGAGGAAGATCAAGGAAGCTTCTGCCCAAAAAGATTCTGGGACATCTCAGAGCAACAAACCAAGTGAAAGTGATTCCATCGTTACCGGCAAGAAGCCCACGGTATATACTCATCTTATACTCTTGATTTTGCACAATCTGTGAGTAGTATCCATCTTATTTATCATCTATTTGCCAGAGCTCGAAACCCCCAACAGGTTCGAAGCGGAAAGCTTCCCCAACAACTTCCTCAGATGGCGAAGATAAATCTCCTCCCCAAATTAGACAAGGACACAAGAAGAGACAAAAAGCTGTTACCCCTTCAAGAAAAGGGAAAAGGATAAGCCCTTCTAATCCATCTTATTTTTCATTGTGGAAAGTCATAATTCAAGTCCAGACAATATCCCAACCAAGGTATTTGGGTTCCACCCCACATATTATCTTATGATCTTAACCAAATAATTAAACTGACATTTACCTTGTTATTGCAGGAAGACGCTGGCACTGCCACTTCAGGTCTCAAGGACCATGGCTTTACCATTAATGTTGACAAACTTTACGGTAATTGTCAAACTTTAACTTTCGTCAACTAAACCCCTCAAAGGCTTATCTTTATGACTAACTTTGCTCTGTTTAACATAGGTACCTCTCAAAATCAAACTCATGTTCTCTCGCCAGTCTTTGAAGACGTTAGGCCAATTGCTACCATATTGCCTAATGAACCAGTCGAAGAAAGTCACTCTACTGACGAATCCCCACCTACTCATCAAAACAAAAACTTGGAAGAAGATCACCCATTCTCAGGCAGCGACAATGTGAACCCCCAAACACATGACAGTGAAGATACTGCGTCGGAGCGAGATGCTATGGAGGAAATTTCTCAACCAGCAAAACAAGATCCTCAAGGTACTTCGACTCTTGAGACGAAAACCATTCCTGAGACAACTTCGACGCTTGCCCCTGTGAAGCCTACTCCTTTGGAGCTGGAACAGCTTAAGCAAACTGATCCTCTTAGTTTCTTAAAAGCCATCATGGATGCGAATACTTCTTCGCCTTCGGAGCTTAATGCCTCTCCAGTTGCAACTGTAGAATCTGGTGATAAAGAAGACATTCCTAGCCTCCTCCGACAAATAAAGGAGAGATTCTTTGGGGTTAATCTTGTAGATGTCCTCAACCGGGAACCTATTAAGAGTCACAACTTAAATCAACTTCTAAAGAAGGTAGATTTGCTTCAAGTTTCCACAGAAGTTTCAGAGGTAATTGTTCCGTTAGGCTCTCTACTCGAGCAACTCCAAGCCAACATTCTTCGAAGGCAAAATGTCGAAAAAGAGCTATCTGAGACAAAGGCCTCTCATGACTCTTCATGGAACTCTGCTGTGGACGCAACGAAACAAGGTGAGGCCCTCAAGCTCAAACATTCAGAAAATCAGAAGGCCTTTGATGATTATGAGAAGAACATCAACTCCTGGAAACAAGAGATAAAGGCACTCGAGGGCAAGATAAAAGAAGCTGAACGTTGTCAGGCAGCCATACAAAAATCTAACCAACAAGATTTGCTCGAAGTGGTGCAGTCGGGCATTAGACATTTCGAGACTGCACAGAAATTAGTGCCAAAAATCGAAAGTTTGAAGAAACAACGGGCACTAATCGAGCTTCGTATGTCTTCGTGGGAGACTCAATATTTGAAGATCAAAATGGATCTCCCTAAGGATTTTAACTAGATATTTTCAGTCCTGTTACTTGTTGCACCTTTGTTTTGTAATCGAGACTACTGTAGACTCATAATATTTGTATGCTTGACTCCTATCTATATCTATAATGTTTGCCAGCATTACTTTCAGCGAATCTAAACATTTCTGCCAAAATATATCCTTAGATTCTCTACAGTGATTTTTATTTAATGCAACGTATAGAATCCTGAACATCTTTCGCAGCGTTCTTGCCTCTAGACTTGACGTTTCCACTTCTTCTAGCCATAATCATTATTAAAAAGTGACGTCACTTTCTCCAAAACGTCGGTTTTAAGACGTGCGTGCATCAGTTTAATGATTACTTCTCAACTTCCAAGGGCGGGAAACGGCGGAAGCCATAACTTCTTTCTTTGGAAAACCAACCGCAGTCCAATCACACATTAAAAATTAAAACCCACCCTTCAGTATTCCCAGTCTATATAAAGGGTCAAATATTGGTCTTCATTTCCTCATTCATGCATTTTCTCTCCAAACCAAACACAGAAAAAAGAAAACACACAACTTCTCTTTCAGAACAACTTTCTTATCTTGCAATGGCTGAACCCCTCTTTTTTAACGACATCAAAGCCCTCATCAGAGGCGAGTTCAGACTCTCTGAGGATGAACTTGTTCGCCATTTCATCAACATCGAAACCCTGTTTGTCAACCAAGAACTGGACTTCTATTTTGAAGAAGTCTTGGAGGGTGCTATTTACCCCAACATGGTGGCAGAATTCTGGATGAATGCGTCTTTACGCATAGATCCTGAAGGTAGGACCACCATTGATTCTGAAATTCGACACGCTCGTCTCAGCATTACTCCCACCACTATTGCCAACCTGATAAAATGCAATAACTCTGGTGAAACTTTTGATGACAACAGTTTCAGCATGACTACTCATCTCATGCTGAGAACTCTTATGGACAATGATCGCTTCAGTGCCAAAGTCATCAGGATCTGGCACCAGATGCTCGTGGGGAACTTCCAACCTCGGCGGATCGACGAAAACAACATCATGGTTGAAGACTTGGAGTTCATCCTCTGTGGTCTTCGAGGGAGGAAAATTAACATTCCTTTAATGATCTTCAAAGGACTTGTTAAAGCTGTCTTTGCCGGTGTTGACCGTCGAGGGAGTGTGACTTGTCTTCCCTACGGGAGACTCCTTAGTTACATTTTTCTTAGGAAAGGCGTAGTGAGAAGGATGCGCGATTCTGGAGCCAGGGATATGTTCGAGGCTGAACCTTCTCCTGTGTTGTCTTTGGACAATTTATACCAAAGGATTAACTAGCAAGGTTTTTACCTTAGGTTTAATCTTTTTATATATGTATGCCTTCCTTTCTTTTTGTAACCTCAGATCCTATTCTTTGGATCTTTTTGTAAGGAATGTACTTCTATGTTTGAAATGAAAAGAATATTTTGGTGTCTTCTTTGATTTTTCTTTCCATAACTCTTTCTGATTGTGAAGCCATTTTGATCAATGTGAAGTATATTTTTTGACACATGCCTGACCATTTTGGCTTTCCGTAGTACCCTGAGTATCTACGTCTTTGCAATCCTTACTTCGTGCATACTTGGTTTATATCTCTTCAAATATTTCCCGTTTACTCTCAAGATCCTATGATCTTCTGCTAATTCTTCAATTTCGTAAGCATTGTTCGAGAATACTTTTAAGATTCGAAAGGGTCCTTCCCAATGTGGGGACCATTTACCAAGTGCCTGATTCTTTCGATCTATAGGTAAAATAACTTTCCAGACTAAGTCATTATTAACAAAAGTTTTACCTTTCACCTTTTTATTATAAGCTCTGGACACTCTTTCCTTTTGCCTTTTTATCATTTCCAGTGCTCGAAGTCTGTCTTCGTCCAAATCTACTAACTCATTCATCATTAACTCCCAGTATACGTTGGGAGGAATATCTGCTTGTCTTTGTATTCTTACTGATTGCAAACATATCTCAATTGGGAGTACTGCATCATGTCCAAATGTCAACTGGAAAGGAGTTGTATTTGTGGCTTCTTTTGGAGATGTTCGACAAGCCCAGAGCACTTGATCTAAAGTCTTATGCCAGTTCTTAGGTTTCTTTCCCACATGTTTCTTAATAAGGCCAATTATTATTTTGTTTGCTGCTTCAACCTGTCCATTTGCTTGGGCGTAATAAGGTGTAGAAGTAAATAACTTGAAACCTATTTCTCTGGCAAAATCTTGCATTTTTCGTCCAGTAAAGACTGATCCCTGATCAGTTGTTATACTTTCTGGGATTCCAAACCTATATATAATGTGTTTCTGAATAAACTCAATCACAGCCTCTTGATCCACGTTTGCCAGTGGTATTGCTTCGACCCATTTTGTGAAATAGTCTATTCCTACCAAAATGTACCTTTGACCTTTAGATGACTTGGGGTGAATTTCTCCAATCAAATCTAATGCCCATCCCCTAAAAGGCCATGGTTTTACTATTGTACTTAATTCGTTCGCTGGAGCGTGTTGGATACCTGCATGTTCTCGGCACTCTTGGCACCCTTTCGCAAACTCTATGCAATCCTTTAACATCGAAGGCCAATACATCCCATAACGAAACAAGAGCCATTTCATTTTGTGCCCTGCTTGATGTGCACCACATGCCCCACTATGTACGTTCGACAGAGCCAAATATGCTTCTGCTTCACCCAAGCATTTCAACAATACCCCTTCAGGAGTTTTCTTGAATAATTCATTTCCCATCAAAAAATATGACAATGCTCTATACTTGGTTCTCCTGTCTGTATCCGTCTAAGGGTTTTTTAGGTAGCTAATAATTGGACTCCTCCAATCTGTGTCTGCCAATGAGTCTATATTTAGTACTTCGAATTGTTCTTTGTTGGCATAACCCAATTGTGAGTTCTCTAGATCACTTGGCAAAAGTTTAGTAGACATTGCTCTCCCTCTTACTTCAATCAATTCCTCCAACTTTTCTTTTGATACTTTATATCCTGAAGCTAATTGTGCCAAGTCGTTTGCTTCCTGGTTATTCACCCTTGATACGTGTTTTAATTCCACATATTCGAATTTCTTGAGTAGCCTATCTGCGATGACAAAATACATGATCAAATTCTCTTTGATGCACTTGTACTCCTTTGTCAATTGTTTGATGACCAATTCGGAGTCTCCTTTAATTTCGACTCTGGTTGCCCCCAATTCTAACAAAGCCTCAAGTCCAGCAATTAATGCTTCGTATTCAGCTTCATTGTTGGAGCATAATGGACCTTCGATTTTAAACTTGAGCTTTGTTGGAATTCCATCAGGAGAAATTATCAATATTCCAACCCCAGTACCCTCTCTATGCGTTGAACCATCGAAGTATAACTTCCAAGGTTTTAAGTCCACATAATGCTGATGATTCACAACCACTGCATGGTCGACAATGAAGTCTGACACAATCTGACCTTTCATTGCCTTGAGAGGCTGAAATATTAATGAATATTCAGTAAGGGCCAAAGCCCATTTGCCAATCCGACTATGTAGTATTGGCTTAGATAACATATGTTTAATAACATCACAATGAGATGAAACGTAAACATCAACTGGCTTTATATAATACTTAAGTTTGATACAGGAGAAATACAAACAAAGGCAGAGTTTTTCTATATCAGTATATCTAGTCTCTGCATCATTGAGTACTCTACTTAAGTAATAAATGGCTCTCTCGATGCCATTCTCATCCTCCTGGGCAAGCATGCTGCCTATTGTTTTATCTGATGCTGAAATGTATAGGCGCATGTGCTTCTTCCCATTTGGGGGAGATAGAATTGGTGGACAAGTCAAGTATTGCTTTATCTGATCGAAAGCTTCTTGATGTTCAGCACGCCATTCGAATTTTCCTTGCTTAAGCCGAAGTAAAGGTGAGAAAGCTTGCGTGCGTCCACTCAAGTTAGAGATAAATCTCCTTAAGAAGTTTATCTTGCCCAATAATGATTGTAGTTCTTTCTTCGTGGATGGGGACTTGGTTTCCCTAATGGCTTTCGTCTTGTTCTGGTTAATTTCTATGCCCTTTTTGTGGACTACGAATCCTAAGAAATCACTTGCCTGCACAAAGAAAGCACATTTAAGGGGATTCATCTTCAAGCCATATCTCCTCATTCTTTCGAATGATTGGCTCAGATGATCGAGATGACTCATACCCGAGGTAGATTTTACCACAATGTCGTCTATATATACTTGCATGAATGTTTCTATAAAGTCATGAAATATAGAATTCATTGCTCTTTGATAAGTTGCCCCAGCATTTTTTAAACCAAAAGGCATCACAACCCATTCGTAAGTGCCTATTGCCCCTGGGCAACGAAATGCTGTTTTGGATACATCATCTTCTGCTATAAAAATTTGATTGTATCCCGAATATCCATCCAACATGCTCAAATACTCAAAACCTGCTGCTGAGTCTACTAGCATTTCTGCTATAGGCATGGGATACTCGTCTTTCGGAGTAGCTGCATTAAGGTCACGAAAGTCTATGCATACTCTTAATGAGCCATTCTTTTTAATTACAGGTACTATATTAGCAATCCACTCGACATACCTTGTAGTTCGGATAAATTTGCACCGTAAGAGTCTTTCAACCTCTGCTTTAATCTTCGAGTGAATCTCTGGCGCGAATCTTCTGGGAGTTTGCTTTATGGGCTTCTTCCCTTCTTTTATTGGTAATTTTAGTTCGACTAAATCTCTTCCTAGACCAGGCATCTCATCATAGTCCCAAGCAAAACAATCTCTGTTTTCTTTTAGCATTTTGATGACCGTTGCCTTCAATTCTGGTTCTAGTTTCGCGCTGATATATGTTATCCTTTTTTGACCATTGTCTCCCAGGTTTACTTCTTCAAGTGGATCTTGGGCCAACATCTTTATATTCGACGCCATCGGGTCTTTTTCGAACCCCAAAGGTTCCTCATCGTATATTGCATCCAACCTTTGGTTTGGTTCTTCTCTTATGATCTCTTCGTCTGGAGTCGTGTGTTCAGGGAGTTCGAAACTCGCACGTATCTCCAATTCTGTTATTCCTTCTTCGGTTAAAACTGCATCTATCTTTGTATCTGATAGTTCGGCTTCGAGAGCCGCCTTTCTTTTGTTCTCGGCCACATAGGCCGAAATCTTTTCGAAGAACGAAGACTCAGACATGATTAATGTCATCGTCCCAGCCTGTTGGCCGTACTGTCGGATAATTCTCCAATGGTGCTGTATCTGGTGGACCATCCATGATCTCTCTATCCCATTGGAATCCATTTGGGTGTAAAGTTAAATAGTACAATACATTTTTATTTGGGGTATACATCTCTTCTGCAGCATGACAAGGGCCTATGTTTGCCAGGTTCCTGTCGAAATTGGTTTTGTTCACCTGGTTGACCTCAGCCATGTAGTAACTCTGATCACCTTCGATATTCTCCACTATACCATCTTCTCTCCAGATTGTCACCCTCTAATGCATTGTTGAGGGCACAGCTGCTACCCCATGAATCCATTCCTTACCAAGCAAAAGGTTGTAGTTTGCCTTTGCTGGTATAACCATGAACATGGTTGGCCTGGTAACTGAGCCTACTGTCAAATTGACTTGAACTACTCCCAGTGTTTGTCCTATTTTGCCTTCGTAGTTAGATAAAACCATGTTATGTGGCCTTATATCCGTATCGAACATACCAATTCTTTTTAGCATGTATTGAGGCATTAGGTTCACTGCTGCTCCCCCATCAACTAGGACTTTATTTATGCCCATGTTCTCAATCTTAGCCCTGATATAGAGTGGCTTCAAATGATTTCGCATACCCTCATCAGGCCTTTCGAAGAAAGCATTCTGTTCTTCTACTGCACCGTTATTCAGCACATAGTAACACACAGGTTTGTGTTTTGCCATTTCTTCGATATCAGCCTCTTCACAGTCTTCTACTTCAGTTTCCTGATTAAACTCGTGAGGGAGTACAGAGACAACATTGCAATTCAAGTTTATAGATGACACTCCATCAGAGTCAAAATCATTTGTCATTCTATCCTCTTCTTTCCAAGAATTTGAACGTATCTTGTCTTCTTCATCCAAGAGTTTTTCAGCTTCGAACAATCTGCGTTCTACTGGAGGTTTGTTTGACTTTGCCCCCTGGTATGGGACTTGGTTGCTACTAGAGTCTCCAGCTTCTCTTGGCCTGTATTCCTTCTGAGCCTTTTTTATTCTCTGATGCCTTCTCCACTGGGATCGAGACATAGGATTTTTTCCTTTATAATTCTCCAATCGATACGCCTCTCGATTTGATCTTTGAAATTGTTTCCTATATGCCATTGCAGTTCTACCACCTTGGTCCCAACTTCGCCATTTGTTGGTTCTTGCATCAGCTTGTACCCACCTATCCCTTGGCGCATCTGCAGGGATCCTGAAAGTTACCCTTCGAGTTCTGGGGTGTGGGCTATCAGGCCTCTTTGTTGGAGTCTGTATGTCGAAACCGTACAGGTTGGGACGCAACCCCTGAGTTTCTTGACTCATGTAGCAATACACACGTTCGAATGATCGTGCTAGCATTTCGTCATAAACTGCCCCACATCTTGGGCAGAGAGCAACTTCAGTGTTTTCTTTGTGGCATCTGACCAAAAATCCTACCAAGCTTTCCTCCATCTTTGGGTACAGTTGTAGTAGGGGATTTGGTTCTCTTCCTGGGTGTTCCCACCTTTCGCGTCGAACCCTTTCGAAGTTGGCTTCGACCCTTCGATTCAGCATGATCGAACACCTTGGACACATCCATTGCTTACCACCATTTTTCTCGTGGCAATTCCAGAGATATTCTTTGAGGCTTTCGGTTCTTGGAGGAACTTCGATGCCCCCATTTTTCCTCGTCAGCCATGTCTCTAGTTCGCCAAATTCAGACACTGGTCGTCTGGCGCTAACCATGTTAACCGCTGCTGGAGGAACTTCAGAGATCTGGATTTTCTGGAGTTTCATCCTGAGGTCTTCAGTGGCCTCACTGTTTTCTTCAGTTATTTCTGTCTTGGGAGATTCTTCAACAACAGTGTTGAAGACTATTTCACCTTTTAGGCTTTCAGTAGCCTGCTTTCCATTGAACATTGCTTTAGTCTCCACAACTTCGACTTCAGAAGCTTCCACCATGTTGATATCTTCTACCTCGCAGAGGCTAGCGTCAGCAATGTTTAGGGGATTGGTATCGACCCTCATATGACTCTTGGTCTTGTCAGCAAACTTCAACCTTCCATCATTAAGAGCATTTTGAATTAGATCCCTGAAAAGAAAACATTGAGAAGTTTTATGGCCTAAAAACCCATGATATTTACAAAAACCTCTTTTCTTCCGTTGTTCCAACGGAGGAGTTTTTGAATTTGGAGGTAGTATCATTTGGCCATCTTTTACCAATAAATCAAATATTTCATCACACTTGGTAATGTCGAATGTATAAGTTTTCTTAGGGAACCTATCATTCTTATCGTTTTCTACTGGGTTTTTTTCATTGGCAGGATTTAGCAGTTTGCAGGCGTAAGGTGGCGCCTCTTTCAATTCAGCTAGGTCTATTTCGACTTCTTCGGGGCTATATGAGTCATTGAAAGACTCATCATCAGCGTCCTCGGCTTCGACGTACGCTACTCTCTCTTTCTTATAACTTTTATTCGCCCTAACTTTTTCCGCCTTCAGCCGTTCGACTTGTCGAACCCTATCTGCTAATTGGGCCATGTCCCTATCTGCTAGTTTCTTTCTTATTGAATAATCTAGACCACCTGCAGCCATTTCAACAAGTTCATGCTCTGGGACTGTTGTAAAACACCTTGATTTCAACAGACGGAACCTATTTAAATAATCATCAATTGTTTCTGTGAATTTTCTTTTAACACTGGCCAATTCTTTCAAACTTATCTTAGTTTGACCCATGTAGAATTGCTCATGAAAAAGTCTTTCCAAGTATGCCCATGCATCTATCGAATTTGGTGGCAAAGTAGTAAACCAAATGAAGGCATTTTTTGTCAGTGAACTAGGGAAATACTTGATCCTTAAATCCTCGTTTCCCGCTAAGTCTCCTGCTTCTGTCAAATATCTAGCAATATGTTCCACCGTTGACTCATTAGTTTCGCCTGAAAATTTTGTAAATTTGGATACCTTAGTGCCCCTAGGCAATTCTGTCTGCATGATATAATCTGATATAGGGGATGTATAGTTTGGACGCCTAAGTCCAGTACTAAGGCCATTATTGGCCATAACCCTTTCTATCATGGCAGTTAAGTTATTTTCTGTAGCCAGATTTTCTCTTCTGACTCTTTGAACAACCTCATCTTGGTGTTCGTTCCTACCCACAATCCTTAATCTGGGTCGCTCCTCCTCCGTTTCTTGTCGAACGGGGACGGTTCTTTGATTTGAAGCTTCTAAGTTAATTATTGGAGTTCCTTCGAATATCTCTGTTCTTCGTGAGGGGCCTACATCCCTAGTGGCTGTCCTAGATGACGGGACTATGTCTTGTACACGTTCTAAAATGGGCCTCTCTTCTTGATTCGAAGGCTGTTTGTCTTTCCTTTTAGGTGGCGTTATTCCCATGAATTCTGCCATTCGATTCATTTGAGATGCTATCTTTTGGAAAGTCTCCATGTTTTCTCTATTTGTAGTAGTAACATTTGTCATCAGTGGGCTTAAAACTGAAGTCAGTTCTCTGGCCAAAACCCCTACCATATCATGGTTGCTTGCATCCATTTCTTGTCGAAATGCTGCTTGGTTATTTGTGGTAAACTGAGGCACCTGGGTAGAAAAACCAGTGTTATGTGCACTTCGACCCACTGAACTAACATTCGGTGAAAATGTCGCGTTGTTAGTTGGGGCATATATAGATCCTGCCCCTCGTACGCCTGTTCCATACGGGTATGGCATTCCATATGAACTATTTGGCCTCCATTCGAAAGCAGAATTCGTGCCTTGACCATGCAAATTATTTGCAGCATTTGTCGAGGCAAACAATACGTCCTCTGCGCTTGTGGATGAGGGTGCGGTTGTCGACACTGAAACTGGAATAGTCCCTGAAGGCCCTGTATTATTTTCAGGCAAAGCCTGGGAATTATCTGCAGGTCTCGATCCATTTGGACCCGTTGCATTTCGTGTTTCTTGAGTAGAAGTCGAATTTGCCGCTCCTGATCCTGAACCTTGTGGGGGATCTCGATCACCCCCTGCACTGGCCGTAACGACCATTTTCTTGTTGTACCTTCGTTTGGGAATCGGTTGTGCACTGTTCTTTAATTTACCGTTCCTAAGGTTCATACAAGATCTTGATTTTGTCTAGATAAAAATAAAGCACTTGATTAAAACAATCTGCTTGACACTGTCCCACTGGGCGTGCCAATTTGTTTATGGTGATTTCCGGTAAACAACCGCCAGTCTTCCAAACTATAATAAATATGATTTGGTTACTTGCAGGATCGACTAGATTGATCCTAGGACACATAGCCAAGAAGATTGTTATCAATGTTTATTCGAACCATATTCATTATTTGTCTTCTTCAATAAGCGTTGTTCGATTAAAGAACAAATAGTCTTGACAATAAATGTGACTTCAATGGAAAGATAAGTAACATAACATAGAAAATTAAAAAGACTATTGAAACGTAAAGAATCTTAAACTGCAGAAATGTAAAAGACTTTGAAAGTAAATAACATGAAAGTAATTTCGAAAGTAAATGACGTTAAAGTAAAGATACAGAAATGTAAATGGCAAGAAGTAAACGAAATGCAGTAATTCTGGAAGATAAAAACAAAAGATAATACACATGTATTAAAATGGTGGTGTCATACGTACATTTTCTCAGCGAACTCTTTCTCTTAACGCTTGATACTTGAGTAAATATGTGAGTGATTTGTACAAAATGAACACACGGAATCCTAACATTAAGACTCCTATTTATACTAGTTTCGACCTTAACGGTCCTATACCAATCTGCTGCCACGTTTCTCATAAAAACTCCTAGCGATGCCATCTGTTACTTGGACAGTTACGAAACCGTCTTCGAATTTCAAATCTTCCCGCCTGAGTCCGTCTTCGACGCGTGGCAGTGTATTAAACAAACACTACTAAAAAACACGCTAAGTAGTAATACTTGAATATATTTACAAATTCGTCTAAGTCCCCGAAGACACATACTTTTCACTAGCTTTTCAATATTCATTATCTTCATAGTGAACTTAGAAATCTTTACTCTCGAAGCATGACCATCAGTAGTCATTTTTATTTTTAAGAGATGGCCATCAGTAACCATCTTTCCTTCGATTTTCTACTCCTTCGAAGGATAAATAATATGAAACGAAATCTTCAGCTAACAACAGGTACTCAAGATTAGCCGCGGGTGTTCGAGGTTATTTATGTGAAGTCTCTTTGTTGCTTTATGGAAAACCGAGTTGGTGTCCATTGCTCTAATACGTAGCACTCGGGAGGATTAGTCGTTATTGTTTATTTGTTGTATTCTATGTTGATATTTGTTTTAAGTTGAATTGAAAGATGTTTCTAAGTTCAAGTTAGAAGTTATGTTTCCGAATGCTATGTATCTTTATTAAATGAAATATAAGTATGTTTGTTTGGGTTAAGTCGAATTGTGACATCCCATCGTTTGATGAATATTTTTTTATGCACTCTGATTTTCGCTTATAATTGCGGGGTAGAATTGGGGTGTTACACCCGTCATAAACTTAGGTTCTCTAGGCTCTTTTGTATTTATGATAAATATGATCGATTAATGGATGAGGTTGGTCTGTGGGAGGACAGTGTTCTTGTTTGTGAACTGAGGTGGATGAGATTTTTTTGTTTATGAACGGGATTGGGTTGTCAGCCTTCTCTCTCTCTCTCTCTCTCTCTCTCTATATATATATATATATATATATATATATATATATATATATATATATATATATATATATATATATCAAACATATTGTATATTAATTCTTCTCCTCGCTGAAAAGTGCCTAACATATACAAAATTCATGGGTGTCGACTAACATTTATCTATGTATTTCTGACGTCTTTAATAAATCAATATGTCGTTAATCCTAATATTATTTATATATGCATGTTAGTATGTTTTTTTTACTTACTAAGGTATGATTATAGTTATAATATATTGAATAAGTGTCGTATAATTAATCTTTGAATTGATTCATATAGAAGGATGTCCTCACTCTTTAAACATGTTTTCATCACGCCATAGCTTGTTAGAACTAAAATTCTCAACCGAATCACTCTAAAGATCGAACATCACTCTAAGGACCGAACATCTGAATTATGACTGAAATAGAATTTTAAAATCCGATATTGTGCGGTCTATTGTATCATACCACTATATATTCATGCTTTGTGTCTAAACTTGAATTTGATGGACGTGAATTAAAAGTCTCACATTAAAAAAAAATTGTTTGAAATGGGTTTATAAATTAATGTGATATAACCCTCACCTTCCGTTTTGAGACTTATTTTATAGATTGAATAAAACTCAATCCAAATTCTAAAGAGCTAGGAGTTACAATTATGACTCTTTTGGATTAAAAAAATTAAGTTAAATGTTAGAACATTTTTGTGTGATTATCAATTTCTTGGAAGGAACTTAGTTATAGCTATAGCATGGTTAAGAAAACAAAGCCAATACATAGTTGAATTTGTCCTCACTGCAAAACACCAAGTAAAACCTAACAAAACTAAAAACAAAATGCAAATGCAGGAGACACTCCAACTGCTACTTCTGTTTCTTCATCTGCATTCTTGTGGAAATTCAAAAAAAGTAACTGTGATTAGTCACAATGTCCGAGCTAGGGCTTTTGTTCATGGGACCATTTTGTTGAACCATAATGTGTTGTCATGTGTATGTTAGTTACCTCTATGGACCCTACTGCCCATGCAGTTAATTAGTCAGATGATGTCTATATAGATTCGATTGATGGTACTGTCAACTTGTCTAGTCTCTTACCTTAGTTGCATCATTTCCTTTTCTTTTTTTTTCAATAAAATTATTCAATTGTGTTATAATACAATTACGAGATGGTGATAAACGGAGGAAAAACAAGCTTCTAATACAGTTTATAAAGCTCACGTTTGGGATTCTTGCAAAATCACGGTGACACCGCACATCTGGCGAAAGCTATACTTATTAGCTTCTGAAAAACCACGGTAGAAAGGGTGTGGACGTGCGGTAGCGGTAGGATACCGTGTTACAAAACAGAGACATATATAGAATAGAATCAAATCACATCATAGTGTCAAAGTTTAATTTGACATCAAATTTCAACCATTAATAATACTTGTTCAAACGGTTGTATAAATAGCTTATTTTTAAGAGAAAAATAGGCTATATGTATTTTTTTATTATTTTATTTCTTTTAAGATCACCGTTTGATTATTTTTTTTAACGGTTGAGATTTGATGTCAAATTAAACTTAGGTGTCATTTGATTATATATATATATATATATATATATATATATATATATATATATATATATATATATATATATATATATATATATATAAGCCAGATCTAAACCTAGATTTACAAAAGTAAGCTCCGGTTTCACGGCATTCCATAGGCGCAATACTGAGTTAGATCAACATATATGGGATAAGTTGAATAAGTTGGTCCAAAGTTGTGTAATCGATCTAAGGCTAGTATGCCTCAATACAAATATAATTTTAAAGGATATATTAATAGTCATTAATTGGTCTCATGGAAACTAAGTCTACAAAAACTTGTACTTCTTTTGTCCCAAAATAAATATCACATTTGTAAAAATTATTTGTCCCAAAACAAGTGTCACTGTTAGTTTCCAATTTTAGCTTTTATTTTCCAATTATGCCCTCTAATTAATACTTTTCATTTACAATTTCTTTCACATTACATTAATGATGATAAGAATACACCAATAAGAAATAAAGATAATTTAGTAAAATTGTCATTCTCTATCTCATTTATTATATTTTCTTAATATGTGTGAAAGTGTCAACTATGACACTTATTTTATGACGGATATGGAGTATAAACAAATCGCCTATGAAGAATAAAGATATTTTTCCATACGACATTTCTAACGTGACTTCATTTTTTTTTGGTTTTCTCCACCAGGATCCAAACTATTGGACCGTCTAATCAAATTCAAGGGCAAGTTATAATATCAAGTTGTTCTAATCCCCTCTCAATTGCAATTAAGGGGATTGAACAATGGACCTCCCTACGAAATTTAGAGTCAATCACCACTGGACCAACTAATAATTAGTAACGTAATAATGCGATTTTAACTGCCCTAATATCGATAAAGTTATTAACTATAACATTATATATATATATATATATATATATATATATATATATATATATATATATATATATATATATATATATATATATATATATATATATATATATACTTTGTGAAAGGAATATTTAGGAACTTTGTGTTTGTGTTCTCTTTCTGCATCTTCATTCTTTTGTTCGTATTATATATTCTTTCATGTTTTCTTTTTATTCTTCCATGTTTTTGTTCTCTTTTATTTTCCATAGTTGTATTATTTTGTGTTTTATACTATGGACTGTATATAATAAGGTCTATATATGAAATAAATATTATGCTTTTTGGACCGGAAAATTGGATTGTGATTTGATCTCATTATTAGTTATTTCTTTAATTTTTTTCACAACTCAAGACGTTTTATCATTTTAGTTTAGTTTCTTTTTAGTGCTAGGGTTTCTGTTTTTTTTCTTTTCATTTGGATATGTTTTGTCCTGGCTTTGAATTGTTTTTCTTCATATACCAGTGTGTTTTAGGGTTTTATGAAAAGGAAATGGAGAAACCACTTCTTTCTTCTTTTACTGTTTATGGACCTAAAAGATGCTAGGTGGGTCACTTTTTTTTCTTGAAAATTATATAAAATTGTCTCTTTTGACATATTATATTCTAGATAGTTTTATTTGTTAGTAAAAAATCACCTAAGCATGTTCTTTACAAAGATTATAACATATAATCATTTTAGTGCGGAAGCTATGAAATACATATATGAACACGAACATGAATATAGGATCATTTATCATGTTGATCTATTAAAGATTAATAAAGAGTAAGGAATCAAGGAATACCTAGATCCATTGTAGAATTACTCGTTGGCTATAGCTCTTCCTCAACCAGTACTCCTCACGCCTCAGTACTCTTCAGATGGGGAGAAGAGTGTAAATGCTTTTCGTACTGGTATATTGGGGATCATAGCCCATTAAATAGGTGATGGCCCATTAGGGTTCCCATTATCCCAAAATGGACCATAGCCCATTAGAAGTGTTCCTATCAAAATATTACATACATTTTTGTCCACATGCATGACATCAACACAATGCCTTACATTGAGGCTAGACCAATATGAAAGATTAAAGAACACCAACCTCTTTTTCCAAATATTTTTCTGCAAGGATCCTTTTGTTTCTTTCCAAAGACAATATTAATGTGTTGTTTTCTTTTATAAACATCCTTCCTGGTTAAGGGCTTTGAAGCGATACCAAACCCCTGATTTCTATTTCGAGGCTAGACCAATATGAAAGATTAAAGAACACCAACCTCTTTTTCCAAATATTTTTCTGCAAGGATCCTTTTGTTTCTTTCCAAAGATAACATTAATGTGTTGTTTTCTTTTATAAACATCCTTCCTAGTTAAGGGCTTTGAAGCGATACCAAACTCCTGATTTCTATTAAAAGCCTTTCACAATCTACGGTATGGATGATTAGATTTTAGAAATTTTTGAAGCCTAAGGTAAATAATCCTTTTCCATTTTTTAACCGGTGGAAGCATGTATATCTTCACATATTGGACATGTTTTATGTCCCTTAACGTTGGAAGCATGTCATTGATTGTGCAAAATAGCATGACACGCAGCTTAAAGTTATCACTTGTATACGCATCATCAACATCAACACCTTCCTCCTAAAAAATTCTGATATACCCACCCGGGTACATATATCCTTACAAGCAATCTCAATTTTCTAACAAACTTTGCAAAATAGAATTTTTTTTCGCATAACAGAACTTTAATCACTAACCAACTTATTATTTGTTTCCTAAGTAACATAAATTAACACTATGAATTACACTTTCAACGGTAGAAAGTTATCCCTCCCGGTCCTTGGATGCTTTAAGTCTTTTTTTAGGGGTAGGCTAAATTAGGGTGGTTATCTTTTCATTTGACACGATGTAGTATGGTCCATTTGAAAAGGGTGAAATGAGGTCATCTTTAATGGAGTGACAAAAACAACAAAAAAAAGTGAAAAAGAAGAGTATTTTTTTGTGTAAAAATGGTATTTGGATAGATCTGGTGTGAATTTTTGCACCTTTACTAATTGACTTCAAAACCATACCATCTACTTGCACCAATAGCAGATCGAGTGTTTGTCTTTATTTAGAGATTGGTGGTATCTTTTTTTGTTCTCTTTTAATAATGGGATATGGTCAGTTGATGGTGGATTTGGTGTTTTTTGATCTAACTTGTGAGTTGCGAGGTGGATCTTTAGTAGATGCGATTTAATTCTGAGTGGTCTCCTTCATACTAATGTTTGGTTATTTGTGTTGTTTGTTGTTCTTTGTTGTATCTTGTTTATCTTTAATTGTTTTCTGCTACATCTTGTGCTTTCTTCCGATTTTTATTTTACTTTGAAGTTTATCTACCCTTTTAAATATATTCTAATTTTCATTTAAAAAAATTTGGCTAAATTACAGTTTTGGTCCCCCTGTTTTAGTCTACTCACGGTTTTAGTCCCCCTATTTTCTTTATAAACAGTTTTGGTCCCCCATTCCAATTTTTGTCTAAAAAAGCGCCTATGTGTCAATTTTTTAATTAGGTGTCAGATGTTATATGACATGGCATAAGAGAATAAACAAAATTATTTTCCAGATCATATTTTGACATTGGAATTATACTAATTAAATGAAAAGTAATAAAATTAAAACACAAAATTAAAACATAAAATTGTAAGTCATTGGTAAATTGAAGCCAGGAAAATTGAAAGCCAGAAACGCATACGAAGAACCCAGAAATGGAAGAACGAAGAACACCCAAATGCATATCGAAGAAGATTCAATCATAAACGCAGCAATTGCATATTTCGAAGCCATCTATTTCGTTTCCAAGTAATACGGTTTCAGATATTTCAAGTTCTGGGTTTTATTTAGGATCTTCAAAAACCCTAATTTCTTTTTGATTTCACTCGCAGAAATGTCAATGTCTTACAACCAATCTTCATCTTGCACTAAAGAAGATCATAACTTTTGTTCTAGGTATGTATTGATGTATAACTTTAAATATTTGTCGTTGTTTAGAAATCTCAGTAAATTATCGCTAATGTTGATTGTTGAAGAAATTTGTTGTTTTGAAACCTTCTTAAGATTCGTTAATCCAAAATATTTTGAGTTGATTATTGATTATTAACAAAGTTTTGTGGTTATTATTTGTGAAATATCTGCTGTTCTTAACTAGATTCAATGTATTTTTTGGTTTGTTCTAGGCCAGCTGATACAACTGCAATTAGATTGAGGATTAATCATGGGGGGGACTTAGTTCATAATCCTTGCAAGCTTTATGTAAATGGAAAGGTAAAAGAAATGAATTGGACATTTGATGTGGATTTTATGTGTTATATGGACTTTATCAAGGTTGTCAACAACTTGGGATATATAAGAATCAAGGGCATGTGGTATCATCACCCGAAGTTTTCGTTTGAGCGTGGGCTTAGACCTCTTAACAATGATGCAGATGTTTTAAAATTCGGGGAAGACATGAATGGATATGACGTTAGGAATATATACGTTGAGCATATAGTAGATGAACCTGTTGTTTTATCAGAAGAACAAGTCAGAGAGTATGTTGAACCTGTACAAGATACGATTGAGATTGAGTCGGATGATGAAGTACATTTGGACAATAGTGAGGAAGATGAAGATTTTGTGCAAGATGATAAGGATGATTTGGGGGATAGTGAGTTTGATGAATTAGATGAAGATGATTGGGATTGGACACATGAAGTACCAAGCCACACATTTATGCAAGAAAATAACGATGCAAACCAAGCCTCTTCTAATCAAGAACCCACCAAAGCATCTGATTTTGAGGAAGCCCATGATGTTGAATCAGATGACCTTGATACTCCCCAAGGAAGCGAAGATGAAGGTGAAGAACATAAGTTTCCCAAGTTTAAAATGCCTGACTGTGGTGATCAAGTAAGATTTGAGCTTGGAATGACATTTGCCACAAAGAGTCTTATTAGAGATGCAGTTAAGTCATTTGCAATGGAAAGGATAAAAAATTTACATTTCAAGAAAAATGATCAAAAACGAATTGTTGTCAAGTGTGAGAAGGATTGTCCATTTCACATGAGATTTAGTAAAAGGGTAGCAAACCAATGCTGGCAGTTGGTGAGCCTCACTGATGATCACACTTGTCATAGGACTGCTAGGAACAGGCAAGCTAAGACAGAATGGCTAGCTAAGAAGTTTATACCACTCTTGAGACATACACCTGAAATGAGGCCAAAGGGGTTGATTGCAGAGGCACTTGAAAAGTGGGGTGTGAAATTGTCCTCAGCTCAAGCATATAGGGCCAAAACAAGAGCATTGGAACTAGTACAAGGTGCTGAGTCTGAGCAATACACTTATTTGAGGAATTATGCTGAGGAGCTCAGAAGATCTAATCCTAATACCACAGTGATAATCAAGTGTAGTATGTCTAACATTGGACCTATTTTTGAGAGGATATATGTATGTCTTGAAGCGTGTAAAGCTGCATTCGCACATACATGTAGGCCTTTAATTGGTCTTGATGCATGCTTCTTGAAGGGTGAGTTTGGTGGACAATTAATGGCTGCAGTAGGAAAAGATGGAAACAATCAGATTTATCCAATTGCATATGCAGTGGTGGAAGCCGAGACAAGAGACTCGTGGAAATGGTTTCTGGACCTTTTATTAGAAGACCTGAATAATATCATGCCAAGGTCTTATGGTTTCATTTCAGACCAACAAAAGGTAATTATGTTACTTTTGATATTTAGTTAATAACTTTGCACAACTACCTATAAGATATTAACACTATTATGTTTTGACAGGGCTTGGTACCGACTATTGCTAACCTGGGGCCGAATGTAGAACACAGGTTGTGTGTTAAGCATTTATACGGAAATTGGAAGAAGAAGTATCCTGGTGGACACATGAAACAATTACTTTGGCAAGCGGCTAGGGCAACCATAGTTCCCGATTGGGAGAGAGCCATGAAAAAAATTAGAGATATCAATGAAAATGCTTGGAAAGATATGATGGAAATTCCACCTCCGATGTGGACTAGGTCTGCATTCCGCACTGAGAGTCATTGTGACTTGCAGGTAAATAACATGTGTGAGGCGTTTAACATGGCTATTTTGGAGTACAGAGACAAGCCCATCATCACTTTACTCGAAGGTATAAAGCATTATATTACAACTAGAATAGTGAAGCAAAAGAATCTCATGAGTCGATTTAGAGGCACAATTTGTCCTAAAGTGGAACAAATAATTGAAAAGTAAAGAGGGCAGCAGGGGGGTGGACACCGACTTGGCATGGAGATGATTCTTTTAATATCTTTAGTGTGACCAACGGTATTGACACTTTCGAGTTGAACTTACAACGACATCACTGCGCTTGCCGTAAATGGGCTCTAAGTGGCATTCCATGTGTTCATGCTATTGTTTGTATTTTACATAACAAGGCTGAATTATTTCCTTTTGTGTCACAATATTATAGGTACGTTTTTACGCTTTTGTTTGAACATACTGCTGCAGATTTTTTACATTTGAATGATATAGTTTGAAGATATAGTGCAGAATTTATACATTTGAATTTATCCTACAATGCTATTGTGTGCACTGTTAGTTATTGGAATTTATACATTTGTGTGCACTATTAGAATTTATACATTCTGCTGCTATTGTGTGCACTATTAGAATTTATACATTCTGCTGCTATTGTGTGCACTATTAGAAAAAGGTATAACAGTTTATAACAGACTCTTGTGTTCTATAGTGCAGAATTTATATAGTGCAGAATTTATATAGTGCAGAATTTATCCATTTGAATGATATAGTTTGAAGATATAGTGCAGAATTTATATAGTGCAGAATTTATCCATTTGAATGATATAGTTTGAAGATATGTTAGGTGCCAAATTGTGTTTATATTTAGTTTAATTAATGGCACCTTTCGACCGTTTTTATCGGATATTCGTACAATTCCCTGAAGTTTTAGATAATTATTTATGGTTTATAATATTAAGCTTTCATTTTATGTTAATATGTGTTTTAGTTATGATTTTGTAGGTTTTAGCCAATTTTGGGGAAGTTTGGAGCTTGTTTTGAGCTTTGCAAGAGAGTGCCTGGCAGAAGTATGCGCGCGTCGCGCTGGGATGTGGGCGCGTCGCGCCCTGGGCAAGACATTTTGGAGCTTCCAGACAGAGAGTTGCGCGCGTCACGCGCATGGGCGGTTTATAATTTTAAGTGTATTGGCGCGAAGCGCGCTGGAGGGCGCGACGCGCCCTGGACAGATTTCAGAAATGCTATATAAAGGAGTTTTCAGATATTTTGTGTTGGTTGGTTGATTTTGAGAGCTAAAGAACACTTGTGCACTGTAGCAAACAAAGAATCGAAGATTGGAAGCTTTGATCGTCGATTAATCGCCTTTGATGCTTGTTGATCTTCATCCTTTACTTCTTGAGCAAGCTACCATTTTCATGGATAGCTAAATCTCTTTTGTATCAAGATAAGATGTAATCTTCCTAGCCTTTTGTAGGTTTTTCTTGTGAATATATGTGTATGAACAAGTGATGATCAATATAGATGGTTTAGTTTGTTTATTAAAGCTTTTTCTTTGGTATAAGTGTTTGAGACATCAATATTTGTATCTAGATCTAACTTTATCATCTATCAAACTATAAATTGCAGACATGGATTTAGCGTTTGATGTTTACTTAGTATCGGTTTTAAAACGTTATTTGTATTGTTTAAACGGTGGAGAAATCGTCGGTTAAACAATACGGTAAATCTAACTATATCGTTGCGGACACGGACGATATAGGCGTCGATACGTAATTATGTTGATCGTTACCATGTTCATATATGTATATTTACAAGGAGACATACAAATTTAGGTCGATGAAATCGAATCTTGATACATTTTCTTTAACTTAGAACTTTCATTAATTTACTCTTTGCTACTAAAAGAATTGAATGATCTTTTGCAAACCTAAAACTAAAGTAACATTAACTCAAGACAAAATAGGCTATAGAACGGCGGTGATATCGCAATAATCCCTGTGGATACGATATAAACGAAAAGTACACCACAATACTCTTTCAACAAAATGGCGCCGTTGCCGGGGATTGTTGTTTAGATATTGCAAGCATTGCAATAGTTTGTTTTGTATTGAGTCTTATAATTAATATCTTGTGTCTAAATTTATTTTCCTTGTGTTTGTTAATTTGCTTGGTTAGTTTTTCAGATTACAGTTTATGCGAGGACGTGTACCTGCAGATCAACTCCTTTTTGATCCTGAGATTGAGAGGACTGCTCGTAGAGAGAATAGCAAAACTCGTAGGAGGAGACAACTAGCTAGGGAAAGAAGACAACAACAAGAAGCATCTTCTTCTTCAACTCCGGTTGAAAACTTGGTTGAGGAAGAAATGGCTGCGGATCCACCACCACCTCGAGGGCCATGTGTTAACAGCCCTCGTCTCAATGCACAATTTGCTCGTGATCAGGCCAATGGAAGAAACTCCGAAATGAAGACGGGGTTACTTCAATTATTATACCAAAATCCGTTCACAGGGGCAGATCACGAGGATCCATTTACTCATCTAACAAAGTTCTACGAGATTGCCGGAACAATAGGTGCTCCGGAAGACCAAGAAGAACAGGTGTTCAGGAGACTTTTTCCTCATTCCTTAATTGGAAAAGCTAAGGAATGGTACCTTGATCAACCAAATAATGTCATGACAAATTGGAACGAGTTAGAAGAGAAGTTCTTGGATCGGTTCTTTCCTCACAATAGGTTCATGGAAGCGAAAACTTCTATTGCGGTGTTCTCTCAAGGTTCGAATGAATCTCTCAATGAAGCATGGGAGAGGTTCAAGTCCATGGTTAGAAAGTGCAAAGGTCATGGGTTTGATGAGTTGTCTCAAATCCATATCTTTAGAAATGGACTCCAACCTCAACCAAAAACTCTTTTAGATGCTACCGCGGGTGGTTCGTTGATGTCAAAAACTGCTGAAGAAGCGATTGCTATCATTGATAGAATGGCTTTGAATGATCATCAAGGGCAACACAACCGTAGTGCATTGCAAAGAAAACCGGGAGTTCTTGAATTGAACACTAGTGATGCAATACTTGCTCAAAACAAGTTATTGACACAACAAGTTGAATTGCTTACTCAACAAATGTCAAAACTCCCTCAACAAATCAAAGAGATAAATGGGAGCCCTTCTAAAAATCAACATGTGATGTGTTGTGAATTGTGTAGGGGTGACCATCAAACTGGTTTTTGTCCTCCACCGGATGAAGAGGTGAATTATGTGTCTAATCCTAATCAAGGATATGGTGGGAGACCACAACAACAACCTTACAACAATAACCAAGGTTACCAACAAAGAGGTAATCAAGGTTATCAACAAGGATGGAGGCCGGAAGCGGGCCCATCGAATCGTCAAAATCCTTATCAAGGCGGTTACAATCAACAACCTCAACAAACAAAGCTTTCTATCGAGGACACTCTTAGCCAATTCATGCAATTGCAAATTGCAAGCCAAAAGAGTACGGATGCCGCAATTAAGAACCTTGAAACTCAAGTCGGGCAATTGTCAAAGCAACTTGCCGATCAAAACAAAGGTCCTTTTCCGGCTACTACAAAAGAAAATCCTCGTGAGCATTGTAAGTCAATTCTAACTCGTAGCGGTAGAAATATTGATATGGGTGTAGGAGAGATAGTTGAGGAGGAAATTGTTGAGAGTGAAAAAGATAGGGTGATTGAAGTAGAAAAAAATGTTGAGGGTGATTTAGTTGAAAATGAGAAAGAGAAAGAATTAGTGGAAAAAGAAACTCTTGAGAAAGTTGTAGAAAAAGAGAGAAAAAAATTGAGTGTGAGTGAAAAGGGAAAGAAGAAGGTGGATGATTCTATACAAGTGAAGAAATTACCTTACCCTCCTGGTCCGTCAAAGAAAGAAGATGCAAAGCACTATGCTCGGTTCTTGGACATTTTTAGCAAGTTGCAAATCAATGTCCCTTTTTCCGAAGCATTAGAGCAAATGCCGATGTATGCAAAATTCATCAAAGACATCATCACTAAGAAGAGAAGATTCTTGGATCCGGAGGTAGTAACGGTGAGCTCTTGTTGTAATGCGTTAATTCAACGCAATACTCCGATAAAATCAAATGATCCTGGGCGGGTAACCTTACCGGTGTCTATTGGAAATGTTCACATAGGCAAAGGTTTGGTCGATACCGGTTCTAGCATTAATTTGATCCCATTGTCAATGGTGAGAAGATTAGGAATCAACGATTTGAAGCCGACAAGAATGACGTTATCATTAGCAGATAAATCCACAGCTCATCCTCATGGAGTTGCGAAAGACTTGCTTGTCAAGGTTGACAAATTTTGGTATCCTGTTGATTTTATTGTCATAGACATGGAAGAAGATCCTGAGATTCCATTGATCTTAGGAAGGCCTTTTATGAAGACGGCCCGAATGATGATCGACATTGATGATGGCTTAATGAAATTAAGGTACCAAGATGAAGAATTATGCCTTGATCTCTTTGAAGCCATCAAGCATCCTAATGATGAGGATGATTGTTTTAGAATCGATGCTACCGAAAGGGCTATTATGAAAGTGGAAAATCAAATGTACTTGTCGAATCCTCTTGAGAAGACTTTAATGGAAGCTCTCGAAGTTCTCACCAAAGATCAAGAGAAGGAAATTGAAGATTGCTTGAGAAACTTAGAGGCTTGTGAGGAGATGAATCCATTTGAAACTCAAATTGAAGAGTTGAAGGATGAACCTAAAGTTGAAGAGCAAAAGGTGGAGTTGAATGTGTTACCATCTCACTTGAAATACGTGTTTCTCGGTGACAATTCTACTAAGCCGGTTATCATTAATAGTGGTTTGTCTAACAAGGAAGAGCATCGATTGAAGGAAGTGTTGACGAAGAATCAAGAAGCAATAGGATGGGTTTTATCCTACTTGAAGGGTATTAGTCCGGCCTATTGTATGCATAAGATTATGTTAGAAGATGATTTTCGGCCCGTGGCACAACCTCAAAGGCGATTGAATCCAACCATGAAAGAAGTTGTTAGAAAAGAGGTTGTGAAGTTATTAGAGGCGGGGATGATTTATCCCATCTCCGATAGCGAATGGGTGAGCCCGGTGCACGTGGTTCCTAAGAAGGGTGGATTGACAGTTGTGAGAAATGAGAAGAACGAGTTGATTCCTTCGAGAGCGGTGACCGGGTGGCGAATGTGTATTGATTATAGGAGGTTGAACCAAGCAACAAGAAAAGATCACTTTCCATTACCTTTTATGGATCAAATGTTAGAGAGGTTAGCCGGAAGAAATTTTTATTGTTTCTTGGATGGTTATTCGGGATACAATCAAATATCAGTGAATCCGGCGGACCACGAGAAAACTGCTTTTACATGTCCTTTTGGCGTGTTCGCTTACCGAAGAATGCCATTTGGACTATGTAATGCTCCTGCAACATTTCAAAGGTGCATGCAAGCTATCTTCTCAGATTTGATCGAAAAAAGCATTGAGGTGTTCATGGATGATTTTTCTGTGTACGGGTCATCATTTGACTTGTGCTTGAAGAACCTTGATGTGGTGATGGAAAGATGCATTGAAACAAATTTGGTTCTCAACTGGGAGAAATGCACTTTCATGGTGACGGATGGGATTGTTCTTGGTCACAAGGTTTCTTCAAAGGGGCTTGAGGTTGATCCGGCAAAAATTGAAGTTATTGAAAAACTTCCCCCTCCGGTGAATGTGAAAGGCATAAGGAGCTTCTTAGGACATGCTGGGTTCTATAGAAGATTCATCAAAGATTTCTCCAAGGTCGCAAAGCCTTTGAGTAATTTGCTCAACAAAGGTATGGAATTTAATTTTGATGAATCATGTCTAAAAGCTTTCCTAGAACTTAAAGCAAATTTGACCACCACACCCATAATTGTCGTTCCTAATTGGTCGCTTGAGTTTGAACTCATGTGCGATGCTAGTGACTATGCGGTTGGTGCGGTCTTAGGCCAAAGGAAGAACAAGCAATTCCATGCTATACATTATGCGAGCAAAGTTTTAAATGAGGCACAGGTCAACTATGCTACCACAGAAAAAGAATTGCTCGCAATTGTATTTGCATTGGAAAAGTTTCGTCCTTACCTCATTGGTTCTAAAGTTGTGTGTTATACTGATCATGCCGCAATCAAATATCTTCTCACCAAGCCTGATTCAAAACAGAGGCTTATTCGGTGGATTCTTTTGCTTCAAGAATTTGATCTTGAAGTGAAAGATAAGAAAGGTACAGAAAATTTGATTGCGGATCATTTGTCTCGGTTAGTGAATACCGAGGTGACAAATAATGAAAAAGAAGTGAGGGAAGAATTCCCGGATGAAAAACTGTACATGGTACAAGAAGTTAGACCCTGGTTCGCAGATATGGCTAATCACAAAGCATCTGGCTGGATACCGGAGGATCTAACTTGGAATCAAAGGAAAAAGTTTTTGAACGATGCTAATTTCTATGTTTGGGATGATCCTCACTTGTTTAAGTTGAGTAGTGACAATCTTCTGAGAAGATGTGTCGCGGATGAGGAGACAAAAAGCATTTTGTGGCATTGCCACAATTCGCCTTATGGTGGTCATTTTAATGGTTTGCGTACGGCCACAAAAGTCCTTCAATCGGGATTTTGGTGGCCTACTTTGTTCAAAGATGCTTACCACCATGTTGCCTCATGCGACAGTTGTCAAAGAACTGGTGGAATAGGGAAAAGAGAGGAAATGCCCCTCCAAAGTATTGTAGAAGTTGAGGTATTCGATTGTTGGGGCATTGATTTTGTTGGACCATTCCCTTCCTCAATGTCTAATGAATACATCTTGGTAGCTGTTGATTATGTGTCTAAGTGGGTGGAAGCGATTGCTTCACCCAAAGCAGATGGTAAGACCGTGATAAAGTTTTTGAAGAAAAATATATTTTCGCGGTTTGGCTCGCCAAGAGTGATAATTAGTGATGGTGGATCTCATTTTTGTAATGCTCCGCTTGAAAAAGTGTTGGAGCAATATGGAGTCAAGCACAAGGTAGCTACTCCATATCATCCACAAACAAATGGGCAAGTTGAGAGAACCAATCGAGAGATTAAGAGAATTCTTGAGAAAACTGTGTCTAGTTCTAGGAAGGATTGGTCAATGAAGTTAGATGAAACCTTGTGGGCGTATCGGACCGCTTTCAAAGCACCGATCGGTCTTACACCATTCCAAATGGTGTATGGTAAAAGTTGCCACCTTCCCGTAGAACTAGAGCATAAGGCATATTGGGCCTTAAAGCTTTTGAATTTTGACCACAAGTTGTGTGGAGAGAGAAGAAAAATCCAACTTAATGAGTTGGAAGAGATGAGATTGCATGCCTATAAGTCTAATTCAATTTACAAAGAAAAGACCAAATTCTATCATGATAGTAAGGTTAGAATGAAGGACTTTAAGGTAGGGCAATTAGTTTTACTCTTCAATTCCCGGTTAAGACTTTTCCCGGGAAAGTTGAAGTCTAAATGGTCCGGACCGTTTTTGGTAAAAGAAGTGAGAAGCCAAGGGGCTATTGTGATAGAGGACCAAAAATCAAACCAAGAGTGGGTAGTAAATGGTCAGAGGTTGAAGGTGTATCGGGGAAGCGATTTTAATCGTGAAACTTGCGTTTTATCGTTTGGCGATCCTTGATTGCCTTTGACCGTCGAGCTGACCGACGTTAAACAAAGCGCTCTTGGGAGGCACCCCAAGTTGTATATATTCACTTGTATTTGTGTTATTTTTGCAGGTGGGATTTTTGAGTTGTCGTCGAGCCAGAAACGATCTACCGGTATTTTTGGGCGTGCTGAAACAATGCAGTTTTTCTGCTGTTTCTGGTGTAGCGCGCGTCGCACCCATTAGCGCGCGTCGCGCGCTATGTGTACTCAAGGACCCCTTCCAGGCAGAGATGAGGGCGCGTCGCGCCGGTTCTGCGCGCGTCGCGCGCTGTACATATTTTTGAAAAAAAAAAAAAAAATTAATTTTGTTTGGGCCCACCCATGCTGGGCCCGACCCGGTTTCGTGTTCAGAAGTAAGTTTTAGGGTTTTTGGAGGTCATAGCCTCCATTCCTCTTTGTGCCAAGAAACCAAACACACACACAACCAAATTTTTTTGATTCTTGCATTTATCCTCACTAACACTCGTCTCCCTACTGTCATCAATCATCTAAGGTATGTTCTTCTTCTCCTTTCTTTCCATTAAAATAGTTTTAGTTGTTAGGTTTTTAGATTTAGGAATATTTTGAATAATTTTGAAAAATTAGGGTAGAAACCACGCTTTGACTGTAAATATTGCTTGCTGGAACCCTTAGAAGTGAGGAGAAGTTTGTTCTCCTTTTCTGTTTTGCAGAAAAATGAAGGATTTTTCTGGGTTTCGCAGAGCGCGCGTCGCGCCCTGTCCAGCGCGCGTCGCGCCCTGGGTTCAACGTTGAAATTTTTTTTTTTATGCATTCTGAGTATTTGTTTAGGCCTGTTTTGTGATTGATGATGAATGTGGACTGATGTGGGTTTTTAGTTGAGAGGTTATGCTAACTTTGTTTCAATTGTGCGTGTTTTGTTTGAATTACAATTGTGCAGGAATGGCACCTTTTTTGAAGAGGAAGAAGACTGGTTCTGGTGAGGGATCTTCCTCACAAGCTGGCAGGTTTGATCGGACGAAGTTTCTAGGTCCGGAGCAAGAGGCGAGGTACCATGAGCTTGAAAGCCGCGTTGTGTGGAGTGAACGCACGGTGATTCCTATTGACCACGGCCTCTTCCAAAGGGCGTGGACTGCTTTGTCTGAAACATGCTGGGACAAGTTGTTCACTCCACCACAATTCTATCAGGTGGAGATTGTCAGAGAGTTTTATGCAAATGCCTTGCCTCCGAGCAGTTGGTCAGGTACTGAAGCTTACCCGTTTAAAACATGGGTGAGAGGTAAGGCCATTGATTTTAGCAAAGAGGCAATTTTTGATTTTCTGGATAACCCTCTTGCTTTGGTAGAAGAGTGTCAGTACCATCCCAGGTTGAATAGAGGAAATTGGGATGCAGACAGCATTAGGGATAGGATTTGCAGGACTGGTTTCACCTATACTCTGACTAAAGCTGGGCTGCCAAAGACTTTTACTCGTAGTCAGTTGACGGAGGAGGCTCAGTTGGTGACTTCGGTGGTCCTTTACAACATTAGGCCACGGAGTCACACTTCTTCCCTCACCATTGATACGGCAGGTTTGGTTCAGGGTATTCTGAATGGTGATAACATTGATGTGTCCAGGATTGTGGCGAATGAGCTGAAAAGAGTCGCCCTGAATGGGACTCTTCATGGAGATGGGGTGAAATGTAGGTTGATTTTTCCTGGTTTAATAATGGGTTTGTGCAGGAAGGCTGGTGTCCGGTTCCCATCTGGTGGGATGATCCCCATGGATGGTATTATAGATGATATTTTTGCTAACAGGTACTGTTTGCCTGGAGGTCGTCCTTTTGGTGTTGCTGCTGGTGCATCTAACCTTCCCGATGCTTCTCAAGCTGTTCCGGTTGCTGCTGCACCGCCTGCTGGTCCACAGTATGGTGATGCAAGTGATTGGAACTATCAGATGCATATGGCGCATCAGAGAGCGTTTATGTTTTTGCAGGATTCTATCCGGCAGCTTTCTCTGCAGCAGCCTGTTGGTTCCAGGGATGATTTATCTGCCTATGCTTCATGGCCTGAGGGCAGGCCAGATCCTGAGGAGGGGATGGAGCAGGATGATCCGGAGACTTCCGATGAGGAGTAGACTTTATTTTTTACTGTTTTATGTTTTATTGTTTTTAGTTTTATGTTAGAACAATTTTTAGTTACTTTGTTTTTAATGTTTATAGTTTTGTTCCATCCTTTTGGATGAGGTACTTTGAAAGGCTAAGTTTACGCCTTTGGATAGTTAACACCTGTTTGGTGTGTTTTTTTTATTTTATATAAGTTCAGTTTATTTTATTTTTGCATTTATTTATTTTTAAGTAGTTTATTTTAGTTTAGTGTTTATATTTTAGAAATAATGGTTTGATAAGTTGTCCTGATGATTAATTAGCTGGAACACGAATTTTTGTTGCCACAATGAATTTGGATGATGCAACACAATTTGAGTGGTGATGATATAAGTTGAAAACTGTACGCGCAAGGTACATCCTTTATCGTTTTATTTATCAAGTACTTTTGATTCTGATGCTTTTAAATTGTACAAATTAGTTGTCATTAATTTCTGTGGATAAAATTAGTTCAATTGTGAATCACTTTAGCCTAGCTGTAGTTGTGAGGAGACTTTCCACTGTGTATATATATAAATTGTGCTGGATACCAGCAATGTGCGTTTTAACTCGTTTTTATTATGATTAATCTTGCATTGTTATTAAATTGTGTTAAGCATGAAAGTGATCAAGGCGTTTTGTTCGGCACTATGAGAAAAACTTCCAATCCAAATATAACCTACCCGGTGAGTGTGTGAGTATTTGCTAACCACTTTGAGCCATTTTGCCAAGATTCAATCGGTATCATGTCATGCCTTATAATTGCCGATTTTTGATTTGAATCTTGATGACTTTCTTTGAACCTTGAAAAGTACCATGAAATGTGGTTAGGATTGATTCCTTTTCGCCTTAGAATAGGGAGCATTCGTGATTATGTGGTGGTAATATTCAAGTTGGGGAGAATAAAATTTTGATCTTGGTTGTATTGGTGTGTAGAAGAAAATAAATAATTGCTCAAGAGAGAAAAAGAAAAAGAAAAAAAGAAAAAGAAAAAGGAAAAGAGAAGAGCTTTGTATATAGCTAGTTCTTTTAAAATAAAAAGATGAACTCTTGAGCAATAAAATTGTGTGATCGGTTGATAAGGATGTGTGGATATTATCATGATTTGAATGCTCTCTTAGGAATTGACCCCTTTTGTTTCAATGGCCTTGAGAAATGACACTTCCTTGTTAACCAAGCCAAGCTACAACCCGAAAGTCCTTAGTGATTCATGCTTATATACTTTTTATATATCTTATGCTTAGATGAGTTTATAATTAATTCGGTATGTTTGCGTCATTGTCTGGTGAGTGTTAGGATCCTCCATTTTTGTTCTCTTAGTAGAGAAGTACGTAGGTGTGATTCATTCTTGAACTTCTTTTGCTTTGTGGAATTTCTGACATAGAATTTGTATATAGGATTAGCATTGTTATCATGGTACTTTGATGAAAACTGGTAAAGATTGATCTTTGTGTACTTTTGGAATTTGAACCATTCAATTGTTCTTGTTTCTACCTTGTTGTTTCATTTGTGATATTTTGTGTTCCCGGAAATTTATCATTGTTTTGTTTGAGGACAAACAAGAGTTTAAGTTGGGGAGAGTTGTTAGGTGCCAAATTGTGTTTATATTTAGTTTAATTAATGGCACCTTTCGACCGTTTTTATCGGATATTCGTACAATTCCCTGAAGTTTTAGATAATTATTTATGGTTTATAATATTAAGCTTTCATTTTATGTTAATATGTGTTTTAGTTATGATTTTGTAGGTTTTAGCCAATTTTGGGGAAGTTTGGAGCTTGTTTTGAGCTTTGCAAGAGAGTGCCTGGCAGAAGTATGCGCGCGTCGCGCTGGGATGTGGGCGCGTCGCGCCCTGGGCAAGACATTTTGGAGCTTCCAGACAGAGAGTTGCGCGCGTCACGCGCATGGGCGGTTTATAATTTTAAGTGTATTGGCGCGAAGCGCGCTGGAGGGCGCGACGCGCCCTGGACAGATTTCAGAAATGCTATATAAAGGAGTTTTCAGATATTTTGTGTTGGTTGGTTGATTTTGAGAGCTAAAGAACACTTGTGCACTGTAGCAAACAAAGAATCGAAGATTGGAAGCTTTGATCGTCGATTAATCGCCTTTGATGCTTGTTGATCTTCATCCTTTACTTCTTGAGCAAGCTACCATTTTCATGGATAGCTAAATCTCTTTTGTATCAAGATAAGATGTAATCTTCCTAGCCTTTTGTAGGTTTTTCTTGTGAATATATGTGTATGAACAAGTGATGATCAATATAGATGGTTTAGTTTGTTTATTAAAGCTTTTTCTTTGGTATAAGTGTTTGAGACATCAATATTTGTATCTAGATCTAACTTTATCATCTATCAAACTATAAATTGCAGACATGGATTTAGCGTTTGATGTTTACTTAGTATCGGTTTTAAAACGTTATTTGTATTGTTTAAACGGTGGAGAAATCGTCGGTTAAACAATACGGTAAATCTAACTATATCGTTGCGGACACGGACGATATAGGCGTCGATACGTAATTATGTTGATCGTTACCATGTTCATATATGTATATTTACAAGGAGACATACAAATTTAGGTCGATGAAATCGAATCTTGATACATTTTCTTTAACTTAGAACTTTCATTAATTTACTCTTTGCTACTAAAAGAATTGAATGATCTTTTGCAAACCTAAAACTAAAGTAACATTAACTCAAGACAAAATAGGCTATAGAACGGCGGTGATATCGCAATAATCCCTGTGGATACGATATAAACGAAAAGTACACCACAATACTCTTTCAACAAGATATAGTGCAGAATTTGTATAGTGCAGAATTTATCCATTTGAATGATATAGTTTGAAGATATAGTGCAGAATTTTTACGCTTGTGTTCTCCAATTGTCTCATTCTTCATTCAAGAAAAACAGTTTATAACAGACTCTTGTGTTGCAACATTTATACATTTCTTCACCTATGCTGCTGTTTATACATTTAAATGCTACTGCAGAATTTATACATTTAAATGCTACTGTTTGCAGAATTTTTAGATTTGAATTTATACATTTGTTGCACGTTTCGAATGTATACTAATGTGGCTGAATTTATCTGTTGCAGAATAGAACCATTTATGTGGCTGAATTGCATACTAATACTGTTATATATATTGCAACAGGAAATCAAACTTTTTGGCTACTTACTCGTATATTGTGCTGCCGTCTAATGGACCTAGACTATGGCCTGCTGCAACTACTGGGGAAATGATAAATCCACCGGTTATGAGAAGAGCTCCGGGACGACCTAAGAAGAAAAGAAACAGGGCTAATGATGAACCAACGTCAAGCAATGTACTACCAAGAAATTTGACCACTGTTAAGTGTAAAAGTTGTGGTACTTTAGGACACAACTCAAGAACTTGCAAAGGGAAAACAGCGGCGGATCGAAAATTAGCAAAAGGTAGTAACAAGGCTAAGAAGCAAAAGAAGACAAAGGAATCACACACTGTGTTGACACAAGGATCACAAGCACCACAAACTCAAGAGACTAATTGATTGAAAATGTTGTCAAATGTCTTTTTTTTTGTTGAAACAACTTTTTGTGTTATGGAACATGAATGTTTATTATGTAATGGGTCACATGTTTATTGTGAAACCTTTTTTGGTGTAATGGTTAACATGTTTACAGTGACAAGTTATGGATCATATGCTATTATGAAACCTGTTTACTCGTTACTTTTTGTACTTGATCCATTATTAATGATAAGTTTTGAGTTAAAATGTTATGGCAATAGCAGAATAGCAGAATACGTTTTGTTAACATTGTATCATAACAAAATGAAAATTTTGAACATAAATCTCATAACAGAATTATAATTTGACAATAGCATTACATTACTTCATAATTATAGTAACATTACATCAAAAACTCATTACATTACTAATCCTTTTGTCTAATAATACCCAATTCTAGTGGTGATTACAACAAAATCACATCATCCAACCAAGTTTCTTATGATCAATATGATGATCAAAACCCAAGAAAAAATCAATAAAATAACCAAAATCTTCATCTTCTTTTTGAGGTCATCATCAATCTTCTTAGCTAAACCATCATTCTTCTTCAAATCAGTAACCTTCTTCAAAAGTGAGTTAATCACTTCCTGTGAACGATCTGTAATTTGCTCATCGTACCAGTCAAAAAAGGAACATCCTTTTCTTCCTTGTAGCTGAATCATACAAACAAGATAGTGGAAGTAACAAATTAACCAGAAATGTCTGAATTTAAAATCCAAATATACAAACTAAAAATTAGGTTTTAAAGGTACCTTGTACAACCCACATCCATAGAACCTCCTCCCTGGATTTTGAGATGTCCACGAAGTTACAAGTGGTGAATCCAAGCCACAGTAACAGTGTAACCTTCTCCTCCTAGAATGAGAAGAAGAACTTGATATTTGAACTGACTCAGAACCCATGACTTGAAACAAACAAATCAACGATGGAGAACAATGGAGATTTGAAACAAAGACAAGGATGAAGATTTAAATCGAGCATATGCTGAGAGAAGGATGAAGGACGAAGAGAACAATGGAGAAGGATGGCTCCAGCAAGCGTGAACTAGGGCAGCAAATACCCAGCCCTTTTATTTTAACTATTATATTTAAATTAATTAAATAATTAATTTTTGTTATTTATAAATGACTTGGAATTAAATAATATGACACGTATTAAAAAATTGACACATAGGCGCTTTTTTAGACAAAAATTACAATGGGGGACCAAAACTGTTTAAAAAGAAAATAGGGGGACTAAAACTGTGAGTAGACTAAAACAGGGGGACCAAAACTGTAATTTAGCCAAAAAATTTATTATAAAAGTTGTACGTGAAATTATTTATATTGTGATATATAATAAAATCACAACAAGTCTTTTTTATGTGTGGAACAAATAATAATGATAAATAAAATAAATAGTTTTATGTAAAATTAATCAATCTCTCAAATTTAGTATGCAAATTTACACGAACAGAAGAATAAAATAAATATACATAAAATTTGTTTATTCAATTCGATCTAACCCATTTATTGAGAGAGAGAGTTTTTATTATTCATTATACTTGAAATTTTTTTACAAGATATGGTATTAATTGATAATAGTCTTTCAAGTTTATAAACACAGCTTCTATTTTGTACCAAAATATTTTTCAATATCTTTAATTCTTAATATATAAATTTTACAAATCCATGTTATTTAAAAGCGTTTCTCTATCTCGTTAAATAGTCCAAATGTCTCCCAAAAATATTAGGATAATAAATTTTTAGAAATTCTTCATTTGCCAGTCTAAATTACTTCTTGAATTATTTTTACATAATTTAATAAGTTTTATTATATTAAAATTAGTTTACTTGCTTCTTAGTGCTAGGGTTTCCCTTTTAATATAAGAATATTTTTAGTGCTGGCTTTGAAATGTTTATGGCTTTTCTTCGTATACCAGTGTGTTTTAGGGTTTTCCAAAAAGGAAATGGAGAAATCACTTCTTTCCTCTTTTACTTTTTGTTGGACCTAAAAGATGGTAGGTGGGTCACTTTTTTTCCTTCAAAATGATAGAAAGTTGTCTCTTTTGGCATATTGTATTCTAGATTATTTTATTATATACTTTTCAAGCTATGCAAATATATGAGAAGACGTTTTCTACGAATTTCATAAATCACTATACTACTTACTTTACTTAGTACTTACCTTGAGCTTAAGGCTAATGTTTGTGAAGTACTATTTTGAGTTTATAACTTATAAACTCGTATGATAATAAAATATTTGTTTAATAACAGTTTTTTTATCACGAGTTTATAGTTTATTTTATTAAATTATAACTTATTTTGTAGACGCTATTTTAAATAACGTTTTAACTTATAGCTTTTAGTTTATCATTTTTTCTTCTATTATTACTCCTATAAATTTTAATTATTTTAAATATACATTTAATTATTATTTAAAAAAATATCTTTTATGTTATTTTACATTTATCAGCTAATTAAACCGCTATTTTATCAAACATTTTAATTAACTTATCAACTATCAGTCATCCGCCATCAGCTATAAGCTATCAGCCATCAGTCATCAACCATAAGCTATAAGTTATCAGCTACCTTATCACCCAACCGCTAATTTTACCAAACAGAGCCTAATTATATCTTATGATTTTTAGCCGGTGTATACACTTTTACAATGGTTAGAAATTTCGGTAGCAAAGAGTTTTTTTTCTAGGTAAGAATATTTATTTACCCGAAATTAAACTGTGTAAAAATATTTATTTACCAACCCCGGATGATTTTACTATCACGCCATCTAAATAACAATTTATATATAGCCAATGCCCATGACAATGTAGTTTTTTAGCCTAAGAAATTTTGATAACAATTTGATTATTCGATTAGTTATGTACCATTGAGATACCCTTACATTTAATAAAGTAGTTTTGGACTCATGACAATGTGTTTTTTAGCCTAAGAAATTTGATGTTAGTTAATAAGTTGATGTAGATCTATGTGCTTGTACATATAATCAAAAAGTGATCCAAGATGGTGAAGCTCACGGATAGCTAGATATAGGTCAAATAGTAGTTGCTTAATTTTAGTGATGACAATACTTAAAGTCAAGCAATTTCTAAAGTTAGTTCAAACGGTTAAAAATTCACATGGTGGTATCAATCTATCCTCCTGAATTAAGTTAAATATATTTGTTTAAAGTCATCATTATAGTCCAACGACTCTCAAGTGAAGACTTAGGATTACTAATTACTGATGGTTTAAACTTTCAATATCTCAGATGATGGTAAGTAACACATGAAGATATCTCAAGCCTCATCAAGAAGACTCGAGAATCTTGTGTGAAGCTAGAGTCAAAGATTTGAAGCTTCCGAGCGTGAAGGAGAGAAATCATGGGAGCTCGATTGATCGTGTATATTTGAGTCATCAGTGAATTGTAAAGACAGAAAGGCATTTCTAGAACTATTATGTCTAAATCACACACAAACTAAAAAAATTAAGAAGTATTTAATTTCTAATTAAAATCAACAAAATAATGTTTTTAGAGCTTAGCTAGTTGATTAGGAGATTATTTGTATGATTAGGAAAATCTTTTTTTAATATGTCAACTCGACTAGATTATATCCCTAATCCACTAGAAGAAGCATAATCGAGTATATAATAGATTCTGATAGTATTTTAATGATTGGTAACTCCTCTCTATTTTAACCTTCCATTTTGGGCATCAACAATCGATTATTTATAGTGCCTAACTGATTAGCCTAATCAAATAGGTCATTTATTTGGTCCATAGATTGTTTCCTAATTTACACCTAATCTTTGCCTATAAATAGATAGATTCTCTATCATTTATAATCATCCATAAAATGTGAAAATCTGACTTTTCATTTTCTCATAACCTCTCTAATCTTTCATGTTTTTCCCACATATTTTAGCTATAGTTCAGCCCAATGTAAAAACACAGTAGGTTCGAGATCATCCTAGTATAATTCCTGATCCGATTTGTGGTTATCTTGTATAAATCTTGGTTCAGTTTGTAGGATATCTAACTCAAAACTCCATCTTGGTTCGAGATTAGCTAGTGCAAAACCTATGTTTGGATTGGAGAATAACCGATTGAAGCATGTTTATTTTTTTTGGTTTGGAGACTAACTGCTTCAATTCTTGTTGGTTTTTTTGGTTTGGAGTCTAATCACTTCAAGCCCTGTTCATTACTTGGTATGAAGATATCTTGAAAATGTGACTTCCTTGTATAAGGGTTTTTGTGGGCATAGCCTTTTAAAAACTCTCAAGCTTAGTGAAAACTCTCATGATCAATTTTTGGGGAGAAGAGTAGGTCACTTCATTATACTGAACCTCTATAAATATTTGAAATTCTGGCATTCATATCACATATGTCCTAAAGGATGTTGAGACAATGTTTTCCAAATACACACAACGACAAGGTATAAGTGCAGTGCAGAAACAATAAAGAACACGAGTAATTGTTCATCTAATTCGGTATCAACAATACCTACTCTGGGGGCTACCAAGCCAAGGATAAGTCCACTATAATAATATCAATTTGAAGCTAAACTCCCCCGTTTACAACTTCTCACTTAATCACTACCCGTGCTAGCTTGTACCTAAGACTCACCTAGGTATCACACCCACCTCAAATCCCCCTCAATCGCAACCGTGATAACAATTACAAATATTAGAAGACACACTTCTAACAAACAGTCATTCAATGCTTAAAAGCTTACGAATGAACACAAAACTTATAACTCGATGAAAACACCAAACTCTTCTATCAATATGGTATAGGAGTGGCTCACAATAGACAAGACTGTATAAACCCTAACACTCTACAATGTAAGTTCACAACATAATAGGTTTGATACTTGCTATATATAACAATCTTCTAGACTAGATTTGGACTTCAAATCGCTGTAGGGCACTCCATAAAATCTTCTACAATCTTCTCCATGAAGATAGGACTTCAAATATTAAATTCCTAAATATTCTCCATATTTAGTAACTAATCAAATATCTTGAAATCGGAGAAAATTTATTATCCCTTGAATCAAGCTCCACATAGGATTGCATAATATTCCAAAATATTCTGCATATGTACATCAACTAACTCCAACTGATCCTGCTGTAGCATAATAGGCACGATGTCGAATGGATTCTGCACATAACATCTTTCTTGACATGTCTTCATTAGTTGCGTGGAACATCTTATCAACATGTTTCCATAAGTTAGTTTTACCAAACATAATGCCAATTAGAAAAACTGAGAATTAACAATCTTCAGTGTGATTTTTCTTCACTTATCTCTTTTATTTTCCACTTAATTTCTTGACTTTGAATTTTTATTGCATAATTACTCAAACGCTTTGATAAAATATTTTCAAACTCTGATTTCAAAAATGAATTTATTATAAATCAAGAATTTTCAAACCTCCTAAATTTACCCCATCTTGTGTATGAAGTGTAGCTTAAATCACAAGTTGGAATACTTGAAGTTGATTGCAGCTTGAATCATGAGTTAGAATACTTCAAGTTTGGATTTTGGTTTTGTTAGCCCGATTCGAATAAGAGATGTGTGTCATTCGAATCACAACACAGATTGACTCGAATCACAAGTAAATTTTGAACAATTGCTCACATAATAAACCAATTAAAATGCAAAACGAAAGCTTGGAGCCAATTTATTGTTGCTAGCAAGATTTTTGGATCAAGATCATTTCAGATCATGAGCATTATCAGTTGAGTAATCTACTTAAACATAAGAGAGTATCATTTTAGATTTATGTTGGCTCAAGCATTGGGTTAATAGTGTTCAAATTAGTGATAATCTCCTGTATCAAAATACTTGTATCATTATCTTTAAACTAGTGTAAAAAATTTCAATTTTCAATGGTAAAACTATTGAAGATTGTAGTAGACTTGGTGAGGACGAATTATCGAACCACTATACATCAGGTTTACATTTCTATTTCCCTATCACTTTTAATCTTCTATATTATATCGTATATTTTTTAGTTTGTTTATCTTTAGAATGTCATCTAGATTTAAATTTTTCTTATAATGTTTTATCATATAAGTTTAGGTTTGTGATGTATCTAGTTCATTGACTATTCTATACCATTATTAAGATTGTCATAAATCTAAGCTTGGATTAATCAATCATTGTTATATCTCAATTTCAAATTATCCCTGAAATTGCTCTCAAGTAAACAAGCATTTATCATCTGCCAATGCATCTAGTAGCACTTTACAAGTTTCTCAAAATTAAAAATCTATGGGTGACATAAGTCATCAATATCCTAATGTTTCTGGTCTAATCAACCAATTTGATTCCTTCAACTAATTATGAAATTTGTTTAAGCACCACATCCATTCCTAATTAATCTGATCTTTAACCAAATTAAAAAAATCCCTCAAGTATCCCATTGTTATGTCTTGCTTTATATGTAACTCAAATTCTTGGATTCTTGAATTAGGAGCAAATGGAAATATTTGTTCTTCTAAATAACTTTTTGAGTCATTTTATTGCATTAGGCTCATCAAAGTTAATTTACCAAGTGGTAACTCAATTTTTAGACATTAGATGAGTCACGTGAGAGATACATTTTACAAGAAGCAAGGCTCTTAGGGATCAAAATAAAAGGATTGGAAGTCATCTAACTTTCATATCACATGACTTTCTTGTCACTGGGATAATAATTATGTGTATTTTGACACCTCTTTATATTTATAATATTAAATTAGTAATTTAATATTATTGTTAATGTTACAAAACTTATAGGGTCACACACATGAGGATAAATAAAAGAGATATTAAAAAATGAATAAGACTCATTTATTATCGGGTGTATTCTGATAATTCGTTAGTGCTAATTAGATAATCATGGGATATCAGAGGCTATTGTGTGTATAAGTGATTCTATGAATAGAAATAATTGATAGTCACTCATTCACATACTCTCAAAACCCTAAACGCACTAGGATTTAGAGATTGTGGTTCGATTGTTCATAACTAGCATTGTAGGCGGAAAACTATCTCGTTGTAAATTATGTTTGTGTGGATTGAGTATATGCAATGTCAATGTCATTCATGTGATGCTCATGGTCAATTCTATTTTTTTCAACCAATTATTTCTTGTTCAATTATTCCCCAACTCAAGACTATTTATAAGGACCCGTCCTAAGGGAAATATTTGTAATTTTATCAATTGTATTTACTTTGATTAATCAGGATTTTTCTTGAGTTTATTTAAGTACCTGCTTATTTTTTTCATTATATTAATAGTACTTTATTATGAATTTGTCTGAATCATTTAAATTATCTGATCTTATATGTCTATTATTGAAAATATACTTAAATTAAATATTAAGAGCGGTACTAATAAACAAAACTTTTCATAAAGAAGTTGAATCATATGGGCATTTTTTAAATAATGCTAGAGTGTAATCTCAAATTTGAATATGATGGAAAACCAAAGGAGTTTTGGTTTTTCAATTGAAATGCGAGAGTGGTTAATGTTTGGGATTGAATGGTGGTGATTGTTAATTGTTCGAGGCCATTGAGAATTCGGGTTGGACAATCGGTCGGTTAATTTGTATCGATATCAGATCAAAAACTTAGATCCAACCCAAATTGCAGTTTTACTTTTAAGGCTCCATTTCGGCCGTTGAACTTTCGATTTTTTTTAGCAAAAATTAGTTTAGTAGATAAAACGGGTGGATTTGGTCAATTTAATATTCATTATGCCAAAAATGGCCCCTTTTTTATAAAATTCAAAAGCATTCATTTTTTAACTTTAAAAAGAAAAATTATCAATATTTTAGAATGATCTAGAGAATAAACATTATTTATTATTGAAAATAGTTATTACTTCGTGATAACATTTTCAATATGATTGGACATTAATTTGAAATATACTGTAAGCTACATATTAAATAATACTCAAAATTTTATATTGCATGTCCTTGTATTCTTGTGAATTCCCAAATGCTACCGATAGATCATAAAAAAAGAAAATAACCTGACCAAAATAAGTTCATTGCCAAAGTGAATAACCTACCGCTAACATTCTTGAAAAAAAATCTACTTACATTATTTCCAGCAACTACGCGTGATGGTAGAGATGAGTTACGTTCAAAACTTAATGAAGGATATCCCAACTCTTGTTCTCTTTTTTTCTCTTTAATTATTGTCTTCTCCAATTTTTCATACCCACTACGAGAAAATATATGTGGGTAGATACTTTAGCCTAATTTTCCTCTTCTCTTTAACTCTTAGCCTAGAATTCAAGAGACTTGCGAGATTTGACAAATTAATCTTAAATCTTCTGATCAATAAAACTATACATCTTAGGTAGAGGTTATAAGTTATGATTTGATTTGTAATGTAATCCATTGTGAGATGTGTCTTAAAGCCCCTCAGGCACCCACCAACATATAAATCCTTTTCTTTGCTATCTTACTCTCATCTTTTGAAGCAATAAAATTATCCTACATTTACATAATAAAGTTGATATTAGTATTAAACAAAAAAGTAAATAATCATATATACTTGAAAATAAATCATGAAAGTTAAATAAATATTGCAATATTGGTTCATATACTTGTTTTCACTTCAAGACCAACCTAGCTCCAATCTACTAACAAAATAATTGCTTTGATTCTACCAAGTAATGCCAAGTAAGTAATAAATGTCATAGCATGTTGGCCTTAACACTGAACACTTTTTAAATTAAAATCGATCGACATCCTAACACTTGTGTTTCAGACTTTTATGAACTTGATCATCATCATGACACCTCTTGAATTTATTATTCTTTTATTCTTATTAGGAGAACCACTACAACGCGCAAGGCTTTTAAAAGCGCTTTTTTTGGCCTTTAACAGCGCTTTAAAGCGCTGCCAAAGCCAGCGCTGGCATAGGCTACGAAAGCGCTTTTAAAAGCGCTCTGGTAGGCCCCCCCTATAAGAGCGCTTTTCTGGAAAAAGCGCTCTTGTAGGCCCCCTTTAAGAGCGCTTTTCAGGAAAAAGCGCTCTGGTAGGCACCCCTATAAGAGCGCTTTTTTCAAAAGCGCTTTCGTATGTTGCGTTTTTTTTTTATACTTTTTATTATTTCTAAACCTGCACTTTTGGCAGCAATATTTTAGAACCTGTAATTTACTATTTTTTGGCAGGATTTTTTCATGAACCTATAATTTATCATTTCAAATCGATATATACCATTATAATCGATATCGATTATATACAAAAAAAAGTATTATATTATATACAATTAATGTAAATCAAAATACATATATACATATTTCTAAACCAAAACAACTAAACCAATTCACATATTTCTAAACCAAAACAACTAAATGGGAAACAACTTCCGAGTTCTTATGCAACCAATGTACGCTTCCTGTATTATCTGGAGCTATGTTGTATTGATGCTTTAGTGGAGAACCAGTAGTCACCTGAGCTATGTTGTATTGTGTCACAGAATATGAATCAAATAACTGTACCCCGAACGATCCTGCCACAGAAGACTTCGGGGTACATTACTTGATTCATATTCTGTGGAACATAATCGGCAGGGGCACATTGTGTTCTATCCTTTACCAGTCCATCCACTGTTTGAAGCTCAACCTACAATAGAAAAACGTGATTATTTACACAACATTCACATTCTCAATATTTTCTCTATCAACCAAAAATTTCCTCATCTCCGAACAAAAGACAAAATAGTTAATAAAAATAGTGCTATACCAGAACAGAAACCAATTTATAAGAAATCAATTAACAACCACATGCACATAAAAATAGTTTTTGATAAAAGAACAAGTCAATTGAGCCAACAACCAAAAACCCTAAAAAAAATCAGCCGTAGAGCCGTAGAGCCAACAACCAAAAACCCTAAAAAAAATTCTGTTCATCATCTTCGAAAAACCTCTCCAGAAACTGTAAATACATTGTTCATATTCATCCAACAACAATCACAATACACAGCCGCAAACACTAACCAAAACCCTAATTGTTCATCTTTCTCATACACGCAAACCATTCATCAGAAACAAAACCATTCACAAATCATCATCAAACATAACCAGACAAACATTCATCAAACCCAAACATTTGTTCATCACTTTCCTAATCAAACAAACCCTTCAGAAATTTGAGAGAGGAAGAGAGAATAAGAAATAAACTCAGAAAGGTCTCACCCGGTTTTGGTTTGTAGATTCAGAATCGAAACCGAACTCAGCAACAACACGAACCTCAACTCACCATAAACTCGTGTGTTTTGGATCTGAAAGAAAGAAGAACGGCGGAGGTTGCTAGGGTTTCGGAGAGAGGACGGCGGAGCAACGAAAGAAGAAGAAAGATCTGAAACAAAACGCGTGTGTTTGTAAAATATATAATTTTTTAAATGGGCTACCAGAGCGCTTTTCAAAAGCGCTTTAATAACACCCCCTACCAGAGCGCTTTTATCCCAAAAGCGCTTTCGTAGCACCCACCCTATAAGAGCGCTTTTAAAAGCGCTTTCATAACCCCCTTACCAGAGCGCTTTTTAAAAGCGCTCTCATACCCCCCCTACCAGAGCGCTTTTTAAAAGCGCTCTCATAACTCCCCCTACCAGAGCGCTTTTTTTGCATCATTTTTCCTTGTTTATTAATTTTGTTTTTAGCGAGCCCTACGAGAGCGCTTTTGCTAAAAGCGCTTTAGTAGCTGCGCTGCTACAGCTTAAATTTGGCGTAGTGAACCCTCATTGTAGGAGAGACTGTGGATGGATAACCCATCTCTATATAAACAACAACAATAATAATTTGTTTACTTAACACAACATCAACAAAGGCACCTAATGTGATTCACAATACATTTTACTTAACACAACATTAACACTTCCTAAGAGCACCTCATAAGAATAACCTCATAAACATTACTTAACACCACATCAAAAAAGAAACCTAATGTGATTCACAATACATTTTACTTAACACAACATAAATACTTCCTAACAACGTCTCATTAGTATTAAAATTGATAACATCATTTCCCCCCCTTTGAACGATGATAGAGGATGAGTTTAGAAACACATTTAAGGTTTTTAGATAGAGAAGACAAAGATGAAAATGATCCAGGCCATGTTTAGTTTAGAGACTGTTCGATTTTGTAGGAGAATGAAGATGAAAATGAGAGTTGAGAAGTAAATAAAAGCTAGAGTCTAGTTCTAAGCAATCCATGTAAAAGAGATTTTCTCTTGGTTGGACCATACTATCGATGGAATAGCTAAATTAAAAAAAAAGTCATATAAAATACAAAGTTGAGATTTCTTCTCAGTTGAAATTCCCAAATGAGTGAATAGATAAATTAAAAAAAATGTCATTTGAAATCTAAAACTGATGTTTCCTCTCGGTTGAAACTCCAAACCGAAGGAATAGATAAATTAAAAAATAAAAGCATCCATTGAAAAAAATGTAAAAATGCAAAATGTGAGATTTAAAGCTTGGTCTCTGAGCCTCATTTTCTATCGGTTATTTTTTACATTGAGAGAATAGGTCGGTTATTTTTTACATTGAGAGAATAGGTTATTGTGATTGATTTAGTAACAAATTAATAGATGCTAATTGAAACATTAAACAAAAAGTAAATATAGAATGAGTTGGGATTCAAAGTGTAATCTCTTGACAATGTTTCCTATCAATTGTTATTCGGAATTGAGAGAATAAATTGTACTTTTTTTGTTTTAAAATAAAACATTTTGTCCCAGAGATTATATTTTATTGGGTTAGGTAAAATTTTTGTCATAAACTATATTATTTATTGTAGTTGGTAATTATTAGGGGTGACAAAACAGGTCGTCCGCCCCGCAACCGCCCCACCTTATGTCCGTCAAAAAAAGAGCGGGGCAGGCAAGCCCTTCAAATTAAAATGGGCCTAAAAATCAAGCTCGCCCCGTCAAAGTGGCAGGTTGGCGGGCTGCGAGCTTGCCTGCCTATTTTTTTTATTAATTTATTTTTATATTTTTTAATAGATTAATAGATTTTTTTTACCTTTCAATTAAATTTTTCGCTATTTTATAAAACATCTCTTTAACAAATTTTACGTTAAAAAAATAGCATATATTTACAAATAAATATATAAATTAAACCATCAAGAATTGGAATTACTAGAATTAACTAACAAAAAGCATACTTAAGGCGGGATAGGTTGAATGGATAGGTGAAGCGGGCTTTAGCAAACGACGGGTTTTGACGGGGCAAACATTGGCGAACGGCTGATTTTGACGGAGTTGGCTTTTGGTGGACGACGGACCTAAAATTCCAACCTAATTCGCCATTTTATGGTGGGTGTGCGGACCAACCCAACGAGTCACAACGTGTTTTGCCACCCCTAATAACGATAGACCTAAAAAAAACCATTATACGCTAGGAAAATGTTCTCTTCTTCCACAACCTTTGCACTAATATCTCATTTTGGAAATAGTTCTTTATTTAGGGTTTCCCTAATCCCCTCCAAATGTTTGTTAACTTTTATAGTAGTTTTTGATAATATTTCTTTAAACTGTTAATCAGGTGATAAGAAGTAGGAATATCGAGCTATTTAATTAGAATATCTAATCTCCATCTTATCTTATGTACTTAATTGATTTATACATTCATTATAGGGCAGACGAAGTACAACCTAACTGATAGTAAACATTAGTTAAAAAAATTAAGAAACAGAGAAAAAAAAAAGATTAATAAAAGGAGAGAAAATAAAAGAAAGAAAAGGTGGTGATAATTATACACATAAGAACAATATTGATTTGCAAATATACTTGCTGTCTTTGCCAAATGAAGAATAGAAGAAAAATTTACGTTTGTTTGTGCAACATATTCACATGATTTAACTGACTTTGTCTTGAAGAAAGCATGCATGCGTCATTAATCATGCGATGAATAACACTTTGAGGGTCAGCTCAGTACAAAAAGCCTCAAGTTGCCCCCCATGCATATCTCTCTGCAAAAAGTGGTGTGTGGTCCTGTTTCTTCTCAGTGGAGAGAAGAAGGTTTATTAAAAAAGATAGATACCATAACTTGTTTGGTCCCTACCCTATTCTTTTCCTTTCACCAAATTGTAGCTATGAAATTTAGGCACAGATGATTAAACATGATCAATATACTACACCATCCCTTGTACAATCAAAGATTTATATATAAATAAAACGTTTAAAAATATTATCTTTTTGAAATGTCAATATTATATTTTCCAATTAATATTATTTGTATATTTGTCATGTTAATATTTTCAATTTTAATTTATAGTAATGGTGAATTAATAGTGCAATAGAGTTCTAAGATTTTTTTCTAGACAAATCATTCATCAAATTCCGTCCTAATATAAGACTCATCACTTATGAGTTATTTGCACCACATTTTAATGGTCGGGATTGGTTAGATTATTTTTGTGTCCCATCTCAGTGGGTTATTAAAGAGTCCTAAAAGTATTGGTTCAGGAGTTTGAGGAGTATCGAGAATAGCAATCGACTAAATGTTTAGGACCCGAAAGAGAAATTCAACCTTGTTTCACCATAAATGTGAGCATTTGATCGAACTCTATTGGGTCGAAGAGTAGCTTCTATTTTGACAGGATTTATGCATGCCGTCGAAATATGTTCACATACTGATGTCGAAGACCTATATATAGTCGAAGTGTGTTCTAGTATGTGGGTGTCGAAATGCTAGGGTTGTTGATGTTTGTTATGATCAATTGTTTAAGTTAGCTTGTACCCTAAGTTAGCTTGTAATGAGTATTTTTGAAAGAAAACCCATTACTTTAGTATGTTAGATTTATTATAAATACATACTAGTCTCATCATTGCATAATACAAATCCTAATTTAAGGTGATAGAGTTATTTGTTATTCTTGTTACACTTCTAATCTTGACTGAAAGAGAAAGTAAAGAATAACAGTTATAACCAATTCCTTTGTGTTCTTATTGCTCCCCTACTTTTTCTTACCCTTGTGGGTTTTTTTGCCGAAAGAAACCTATTATACTTTGTGATTTCGGCATCGTTTTTCACAACAACAAAATATTAAGACATTAATTATATGAATCACCTCTTGAATATATATTCAATATTTTGTTCATTTCTAATTGATGTGAGGCTTAACCGCTAATACTTGAATTCTAACAATCTTTCCCCTCAAGTGCGAGTGGAGTCGGACATTTCGGCAACTGATGAATTCCGTTGGAACCTAACCTCTACCGAAGCTTTCACGGTGTCTAGCGTATCGCACTTGGTGTCTAATGCAAAGGATCTAGCTTGGCCAACCCCCACCATCAAGTTGTTGGAAGTTATTTGGAAGACAACCTTCCCGGCAAAGATCAAGATATTTTCTTGGAGATTTTTCATCAATAGGTTACCGCTAAAAGTTCAACTAGTCAATAGAGGTGTGTCTAGTTTCACTTCCATTGATTGTCCTTTTTGCTCTAACCATCGGAATCTTTGGATCATCTTTTCTATCAATGCCATGTTTCAAATGCGATATGGAATAGAATTTTTATTTGGTTGGGTAATGATGTTAATCTTTCTATAGAAGAGTTCAAGAGCTTTGGGTGTATTCAAGAAAAGGTGAAAAACACCAACATTAAAGCTAATCTAAATTCAATTTGGATGGCTTTAATATGGTGTATGTGGTATATGAGAAATACCGTTATTTTTGACATCGGCCTTTTTAGCTTTGATGAGGTGATATATAATATAATGTATTTTTCGTGGAGATGGGTTAGCAATAGGGAATCTCCGAGTAGGATTAATTTTTATGATTGGTATAAATTACCACTATTTTGTACCAACACTTTTTAGTGTTACCTTGTTGTAAGGGTTGCACCCCTAGTGCGATATCTTATAATCAATTGCTTATTAAAAAAAAACAACCCCCCCCCCCAACCCAGAAAAATCATGGCTCTCTTATACACTTGTTGGAAAGTTCGGGAATTGGTGGGAGCAACATGGGCTAATTGTCAAAGACTCTCAAGAGACCGTGACACCACACTTCTACCCAAAATCTTAAGGCATTTTGTATATGAGTCACCTAGTTGACGCTTTACCGTTCAACCTTGAATTCCAACAATCTATCTTAAATGTGAGTTACTCACATCACTATACTTGATTTATACTAGGATATCACTAACCCTCCATACAAATCCAAATCATGATTCTAAAACCACTTGGTAAAGAGTTTGGGTGAATTAGAAGTAGCTATGGGCACGGTTAACAGTTTTATGAGAGGGAAACATGAGAGAGAGAGTGTGAGAGTTCCACCAAGCATTGGTTTTTTCTGAGTTTTGAATCTTTTCATCAGGCTTAATCATGGAAGGTGAATGGAGAAGGGTAACAGGGAAGAGGAACAGGTTTTTGGAGAGGGCTTCATGGGACATTCTTAGGAAGGAGACTGTGTTTAATAAGAAAGAGGTGTTAACCATTTTCATTGCTGAGTTTGAAGATAAATGGGGTGCCAGAGACTTGTATATAGAATTCAAGGATTTGGGTGTAATTGAGGAGATTGTGATCCCACCAAAACGAGACTGGCGCGGTAAAAGATTCGGGTTTGTTAGATTCGTAAATGTCGTCGACGAGAAGAACTTGGAAACAAAAATAGATAACATATGGCTAGATGGTGTTAAACTCTGTGCAAATATTTCAAAGATAAGAAGGAAAGACCAGAAGAACAACTACATCAATAAGATCAATCCTATGACCAAAGAGTTGAAACCTTCACCTAAACAGGTCCGCTTCGAAGAGATTGCAGCTAGAAACTTCTCAGGGCCTTCTAAGGTTAGGGGAGGCGAGGGCTACTCAAAATCTTATGCAGACATTATCAAAGGAAACAAAGGCTCAATACCCGTGGAAGAAATTTCAAACAGTCAATCCTTTTTCTTCACATCATATGAATCTGAGTTTACAAGATTCAACAAAGCAAAGGTGGGAGTAACAAGAAGGGTCGGTGACGCTTACGCGATGGCTAACAGTCTGTTGGAGGGGGGTATCTTCACCGTGTCGGCAACTACGCTTGGTCCAAATCTCTGCCTGTTAGAGGAAAGCGCTGAAGAAGAGCTTGCTACCTTGTTGCTCGAAGGGAAGGAGTGGATAGAATTATGGTTTTCAGATGTGAGAAACTGGAAGAAATCCGATGTTGAGTGTGTTAGAGTGGCATCGGTGTCCATATACGGTGCGCCCTGTTTCACAAGGAATGAAAGGTTTTTGAACATTCTGTTAGCAGGATAGGAAAAATTTTCAAACCCACAAATTCTGAAACAAAAAGAAAATAGGATGGATGTTTGTAGAGTGATGATCATTACTGAACATCTGGAATCAATTAGAAGCAAATCTAGGGTTTGTATTGATGGGGATTGGTACAACATCATGATTATCGAAGAACAAACCTGGGCTTTGGGAGAATCGGAAGACACGTCATCTTCCTGCAGCAAGTCGTCGTTCGGTGAAACCACCGTTTCTCACCAGGGTCCCCACAACGGAGAAGAGGAGTCGCCGCGGCGGCGGATGAGTTTCGATTGTACCACGCATAGGAATCCGAGCCAGAGTCTTAATTGCGACGTAGACATCAGTACTGAAAGCCTGCAAATCGAAAACCATGGTTCACAGAGTAGAAGAGGATTTGAAGCAAGCATTAATTGTTTAGGAGGAAAATCTGCTAACCTTTCAGACAACCTAAGCATTTCTGATCCTATTTCGGTGAAATCTTTTGACCTAGTGAGGGAGAAGGAAACGGCGATGCAAGAGGAAAAAGCAGAAGAGGAAAAAGCAGAAGGGTCTTTTATCAAAGAGGTGGACAGGGTGGGACCGGGTGGATTGATTATTTTAAATAATCAATGTAATATTTTTGAATCAAAAGCTGATGAGGTGGCAGAGAACAATTCAAAAGGAGATTTAATAGGGGCAGAAGGGCTTTTTTTGAGAAAATTAGAAGTGGACCCCAAGACAAAAGGCAAAACGACAAAAGAGGAGGATTTTTCTCTAAATGTGGGCCAGTGCCTCATTGCAACAAATAAATCGTTGGAAGAGGGGTTTGCATGCATGCAAACTCACTTACTCAAAAATAATACAAAAGCTTCAAAAAAATTTGTGGTTCCCTTAAAGAAACCCGTTAAAAACATCAAGAAGACTGACACTGCGAACAAAGGAAAGAAAATCCTATGCTTCGACGAGCATTGTCAAAGGGTGAATAATTGTAAAAAAGAAAGGAAGAAAATTAGAGAGGTGCTGGAAATAGGAGAGCAAGCAGAAAATTTTTTCTACCCAGTTGAAATCCGGTCGCATGAAGGGAAGGAGATTAATAAGATAGGAGCAAATATTCAATCCAACATGACCAAGCTTTTCTTGAAGTCAAACTACTTGTCCGGAGGATTACCTTTAACCTGTGAGTCAATTTCAAGCACCGACATCACTAATTGCAATAAAAGAATTTCTAATGGTGTGCTTAACAAGGCGGCGGAGGGGCTCTGGAATTCAATGGTCAAGTTAGGAATCAAGAACACCTCCGATAAATTCGATCCAATAGCAAAAGTAAAGGAGATGGAAAATAGGGACATCAAAGGGGAAGAAGCGATGTCGTGGACCAACATTCGAGTACCCCCATGATTATCCTCTCCTTAAACTTGCGAGGAGGGGGAAACCGTGCAAAGAGGAAGAGAGTTGGATATCTTGTTCAAAAAGGGGATGTAGATATTTGCTTCATTCAAGAGACAAAATTAAGTGGCTTAGAGTGTAACATGGCAAAAGAAATGTGGGGAGACAATCATGTGGAGTGGTCGCATTTGGATGCCAACGGGGCATCGGGAGGCATTCTAACGATGTGGATAAAGGATCTTTTCAAACTTCTTTTTAGTTTCCGTGGCGAGGGCTTTCTTGGTCTTTGCGTGGAGAAAGAAGGAAACCTTATTTACTTTGTGAATGTTTACGCTTCTTGCAATCTTATTGTGAGGAAAAGGTCTTGGGATAAGTTAAGGGAGTTCAAAAACAATAATACTAAAGGTTCGTGGTGCATTGGAGGAGACTTTAATTCAATTACTTCCTTAGAAGAAAGAATTGGGATCTCTAATTGTAATTATAGGAGGGAGATTTCAACCTTTAAAGAGTTCATAGAAGATATGGAATTAGTGGACCTCCCTACCATAGGAGGCAAGTTTACTTGGATAAAGAGCAATGGAAAAAGTATGAGTAGGATTGATAGATTTCTCTTGTCGGATTGCCTTATAGAAGATTTGAAGGTGGTAGGCCAATACATCGGCGAGAGGGATGTGTCCAACCACGCTCCTATTTGGTTGAAAGATAATAGAAAGGATTGGGTTCCAAAACCTTTTAAGTTCAACAATTTTTGGTTAAAACATGAGGATTTGAACAACTTTGTGGAGGAAGAATGGAAGAAGATGGTTATCAAAGGAAGAGGTGATTTTTGCTTGGTAGAAAAGTTGAAAACTCTCAAAAACCGGTTAACTTGGTGGAACAAAAATGTGTTTGGGTGGATAGACCTCAAAATTAACAACAATGGGAAAGAGTTGCATTCTTTAGATAACGTGTTTGTTCATTTTGCAGGTAATGTTCCGGAAGATGTTGTGGTGAAAAGATTAAAAGTGGCGGAGGACTTTTGGGACAATATTAACAAGAAAGAAGGCATGCTTAGATTGAAGTCGAGACAACTTTGGCTTTCCGAAGGTGATGATAACACTCGCTACTTTCGCAATTCTTTAAAAGATAGAAAGAGAAGGAACTCTCTTTGTTCCATTGCCACACCGGAGGGAAGAATGGAAGGAGTAGAAGACATAAAGGAGTTCACATTCAAGCATTTTGAAAACTTCTTTAAAGAAGATAATCACCTTAGGCCGGAGCTTAGAGGGAACCATTTTAACTCTCTATCTTCGGAAGATTCATTGGTCTTAGAGAAACCTTTCGTCGAAGAAGAGGTGAAGGATGCTATTTGGTCGTGTGATGGAAACAAAAGCCCGGGGCTGGATGGTTACACTTTGGAGTTCTACAAGAAGTATTGGTACCTCATTAAAGAAGATGTCATGAAATGTTGCAATGACTTCTATCACAAAGGTACTCTTGTTAAATTCGTTACTTCTTCCTTTCTTGCTCTAATTCCTAAAAAGAAGAATCCGCAAGACTTGTTTGAATATCGGCCAATTTGTCTAGTGGGGAGCATTTACAAGATTATATCAAAGATGTTAGCGGTGAGAATGAGAAGTGTTGTGGATAAGTTAGTTTCTATCAACCACACCGCTTTTGTCCCGGGTAGAAGCATGATGGATGGGGTGCTCTTGGTTAACAAAGTTATTGATTGGGCAAAAAAGAAGAATAAGGGGTGCTTATTGCTTAAAGTGGACTTCAAAAAAGCCCTATGACTCGATTTCGTGGAATTACCTAAGATGGATAATGGTGAGAATGTGATTTGGCAAAAGATGGTTGAAATGGATGGATTCTTGTATCTTTAATAATCATATGTCTGTGTTGGTGAACGGAAGCGCTACAAAAGAGTTCAAGGTTCAAAGAGGCTTAAGACAAGGTGATCCCATATCACCTTTCTTATTCGTCCTTGCTATGGAAGGTTTAACCGCATTAACCAAGAAAGCAGTGGAGGTAGGAGAATTTAAGCCTTTCAAGTATGGAGCAAATGACTTTGTGGATATTCTACAATTTGCGGACGACACCATCATTCTAGGAGAACCCACTTACGACAATCTTTGGAGTTTAAAAGTGTTGCTAAGAGGTTTCGAATTGGTGTCCGGGTTGAAGATCAACTTCCAAAAAAGTAATCTTTTTGGAACTCATGTTGGAGATGGGTACTTTAAGGCCGCAACTACTTTTCTTAATTGCAAAAAAGGAAGTTTCCCGTTTAAATTCCTTGGCATTTGGATAGGAGATGGAGCATACAAGAAAAAGGTGTGGCAAGAGGTGATTGATAACATAAAATCTAGACTATCCAAATGGAACGGTAGGAACATATCAATAGGAGGAAGGGTGACCCTCATCGGATCCGTGCTTAATGCTATTCCAATTTTCACCCTCTCTTTCTATAAAGCTCCGAGCAACACTCTTCAATCTATTAGAAGCCTTCTTAGCAATTTTTTGTGGAGCGGGAATGTGAAAACAAGGTGCATCCATTGGGTAAAGTGGGAGAATATTTGCAAGCCAAAAGAAAAAGGAGGGTTAGGCATTAGAGATGTGGGAGAAATGAACAAATCTCTTCTTCTAAAATGGAAGTGGAGAATTCTAAAGGAGGATAAGGCAATTTGGAGCAATTTCTTACGTTTGAGGTATCATAAGCCGAAGATAAAAGTGTTGGCCTCGACCAAGGATCTTCTAAAACGATATGACTCTAGATGGTGGAGAGATGTTGTTACCAATGATTTCAAAGAGGATGATTCCGGAGAAGGATTCACCGAGTGGGTCAAATGTGACTTAAAGAAAGGTAATAATATCCTTTTTTGGTATAGTTGTTGGTTGGTCGATCAACCGCTTCGTGTTTACTTCCCGCACTTATTTGATCGTACAACCAACAAACTATGTGTGGTGAATGACATAATTAGATCAAACCATGGTGAAACTTGGTGGAATTGGGATGCCATCTTTGGAGATGATGTTTTGATGCATTTGGTTCCGAATGCCTCTTTCACCAACACGACCGCAACGGGCATGGCAATAGGGGAAGATCTTAAGGATTTATGCGAGCTCCTTCAAGGTGTAGAGTTGGACACATCGACAAGGGATGAATTTCATTGGAATCTCACATCTAGTGAGGACTTCACCGTGTCAAGTGTATCACAAAAGGTGTCTAGTGCAAAAGAGATAGCTTGGACAATCTCCACCATCAAGTTGTTGGATGTTATTTGGAAGACAACAATTCCGGCAAAAATCAAGATTTTTTCTTGGAGATTCTTCACCAATAGACTACCGTTGAAAGATATTCTTGCTAATAGAGGTGTGTCTACCTTAGATTCCATGGATTTCCCTTTTTGTTCTAATTTTCCGGAATCGTTAGATCACCTTTTTTATCAATGCCAAGTAACAAAGGAGGTTTGGAATAGAATTAACTTGTGGTTGGGCAAGGATGTCAATTTATCTCAAGAGGATCTCAAGAGCTTCGGGATGATCCAAGAAAAGGTGAAAAACAACAAAATCAAAGCGATCCTAAACTCTATATGGATAGCTTTAATTTGGTGCATTTGGAATATGAGAAACACAATCATATTTGATAGCGGCATTTTTAGTCATGAGGAGGTGATTTCTAATATTATATTTTTCTCTTGGAGATGGGTTAGTAGTAGGGAACAATCGCGGAAGACCAATTTTTACGATTGGTACAAATTCCCTTTACAATCTAACTATCATTCCTAACGTTTTCTTGATGTAAGGGTTGCACCCCTAGTGCGATATCTTATATTCAATTACTTATTAAAATAAAAGAAGTAGCTATGGGCTAAACGCTTAAGACCAAAAATAGACAATTACACCACATTTTTACCAAAACCTAAGTTGATGAGAATATATATTCCCTCTCTTATATTTCAAGCATTTCCTTCATTTCTAAGATACATGTCCATGTGGTTGAAATATGGTGACGGTAAATCCAAGTTCTTCAATGCATGTACTAAGTCTATGGGTTAATTAAACCAGATTATCACGTTAAATATTTGTGATCATTGGGTTGAAAAGGTTCCAAATGTGCACATGGAGATCAAAAATTACTTATCTACTAAGTTTTCTAAATCCTTTGCAAACATACTTAGGGTTCGACGGGGTCTCGTTCCCAACTTTTATTGTCTATGTTACTTCAAATTGAATAAGACACGATGGCACGCTTGTGTGAAGAAAACAAGAGCCTGAATCTGGATGAATTCAGTTTTTCCTTTATTAAATCTATATGGCATTTGGTTAGAGAAACATGTAAGGTTATTTATCATCAATTCCATGCTAATTCTAGTTCACTCGAGAGCTTTTTCATATTGTTTAATTAATTAGGATGACATTTTGCACGAGTTAATCGGTTATCATATCTAGGTTAATCGATTAACAGATTTTAATGTCTCCAATTGGTTAAAGAAACCTTTAATAAATTGATGGTGGTGTAATTCAAAAACCTTCCATATTTGCCTTGCCTAATCGATTAACAACTCAGGTTAATTGAATATAAGATTAAAAACTTCCATGGATCATTTTCTTTTTTTTGGCTTAACACCACTGGTATAGTCCGGTTCGGGAGACAGTTCTGGCATCAAGTGGGTCCAGCCCCTTCCCGATCGTAGCTGCGAGGATCGAACTGTGGTCCTCCCTAGTACCAAGTCCAGCGTCAATCACCACTGGACCAACTAACGATTGGTTGGATCATTTCCTTTTTGATCCAAATCTTTTCCTATCTAAAGAGGGCTTCTCTTCAAGTCATTTTACACCAAATTTCAAAATTGAAACTCTTTCTTCTCACTTTCTACTCAATTCTTCTACTTTTTTCTATTCTTTCACCAAAGTTTTCTTAGAGCCAAGAGAGTGAAAAAGTACTTCTGAGATTTTGGTTTTATTGGTTATGTCTTGTATTTGTTCTTATTCAAGAATGTGATTTTATTGAGTAATAGTTTTGTTTTGTTCTTGAGTTTAACCGATCAAAATATATGTTTGGTATATGAACTTAGCATGTTAAAAACTTCGTTTAGTTTGGAGAGGAGCTTGTGTAAAATCTCTCGTTTATTGTAAAAAAAAAAGGTTTGTAGGCATATCCTTGTAAAAACTCTAGACATATTTTAGCGGAACTCTAAGGAGGATACTCTTGGGGACAGGAGTAGGCCAAGTGGTAGGCTGAACTTGTATAAATCCCTAGTGCAATTTCTCTATCTCTATCTCTTTATGTTTTTGTCATTTATTCTTTGCCTTCTTCTTTCTTCACCCATCCCCATGTGTTTAGAGTCACTTGGTCAACAAGTGACATTATAGTCTAACTCATGATTTAAGATTAATCATCCCATAACAAGAAATGACTTCAAATGATTTTCCCTGTACTTTAATGGAGAAGTGTATACTTTGTGAAAAGAAAATATGTTAATATTTTTAAAAGGGATGAATTTTGATATTTTGAAGGTTATAAAAAGTAATCCTTTTGCTTCCACACATCATTTCAATGGTGTTTCGATAAACAAAGATGAAGATGATTGGATCAAACAAGAAAGAGAAAAAGTATATTGTAGTTTGAAATCTAAATCTATCATCATTGTCACTTTTGGTCTTGATGAGTTTTTGTGTGTTTTTCACTGTGAGACTGCAAAAGAATATGATATGCGCTTCAAGTTATCCATGAAGGAATAACAAAGTTTAAAAGGGCAAGGATGAACACATTAACCAATTAATATAAACTCTTTATAATGAAACATGACAAACATTTATGATATGAAAAAATGATTCATTCACATTGTGAATCACATGAGAACTCTAGGTAAAGGTTTTCAAAATGACAAATTCTTTTTAAAAGTCATTAGATGAGTAAAGTGTAGTTGGCGACCGAAATCACTTCAAATTTTTCTAATAGACTTATCTTCCATGGATTTGTCTATTTTATCTTGTAAATTTCAAGAACACTAGATGAGGATGAAAAGGCTAGTTGATGATGAAAAAGGTGATAAGAAGAAGATCCTTGTTATAAAAGTTAGAAATTTTAAATAAATGGTGTCAAAAGATGAAGAATACCAAAATCAAAATGTCATAGACATGAATTTCATGTTTCGCAAATTTAAGAAATTTATGATGCATGAAAAACAAACTTTAAAATTTGAAAAGCAACAAGATGATCAACAAAAGAATGAAGGAAGATCTTCATTAGTTTCATGAATTTTGCGTTTTAGTGTTTTCTAGCAAAATACAAAAATTCAAAATTCAAATGTTAGAAGAAAAATGATCAAACAAGTTTTACCATGGTCAAAGATAAATCAAGGATTTAGCGAGGTCAATTTTCATCAATAACCAATGAATCTTTCTCTTTAGTTCTAAGCTTCTTTCACTTTATCATTTACCCTTTTTGACCTTGTTATTTTAGTGCTTCATTTGTTCCTTGCATGATGCATGGTAGATAACTTAAGCAACAAGTTTGACAACACTTTTACCTTCCCCAAACATGAATTTTCATCTCCCATCATTATCTCAAAACCCTAGCAAGATTTGACTTCATCCCCATCAAAAACCTTAAAATTCCACTATAAATAGAGGTCATTTTATGAGAAAAATGAAGAGCTTTTCGAGAATAAGGAAGTGTCAGAATTTTTTTTAAGAGAAGTAGAATTTATTTTATTGTGAGATATGGAGGAGGAATTCATTTATTGGTTGTGAAATTAACAACCATGTCCTCTATCTCCAAAGGTTTCTTATTGGTAAACATCTTTCTACATATTGCATCTTTTTCTTTTTACCTTTTGTAAATATTATTTTGCTATAATATGTTGTGTTGTTTCTATATATGATGTTTTATATATCAATTGATGCTATATAGAATGTAGTATGTGCTATATTTGAATTAAATGTGTGCTACTATTGTATATATATTGTATGTGTGTTGTATGTTGTAATCGATTACATGCCTTTGTTGTTGAATTTTTCATCTTGGGACTACCTAGCTCTTTTTGTTAACTTTCATTTGCTGATGGTCCCACCTCAATCGGGGTAACGAAATTCAATATATGATAAAATTATTGGACATACGTTGTGATATAAAATAAGCTAAAATTTCACAGCTTTCTTCTTTGTCTCAAATATTGACCAATTAACCTTTCAACCATGTAATTCTCATCGAGTTTTCAAGACTCAAGTTATACAACTTGATAGTTTTAAATCTCATCTTTTTAAAACAAAATTGGATTAAAAAGGGTTAATTGGATGTATATCCCTTGTATCCTTAAGTGTTCGGACACAAGTGGTATAACTTGCTTGTTATAACAACTGTGTTCCCTTTTAAGAATTAATAACTTAATCATTTCGAGTTCATTATTTTACTGGATTAAAAAGGATTAATTGGATGTATATTGCTTTTATCTCCGAGTTTTCAAACACAATTCGTATAACTTATTTTTTCTAACGCTTGTCTTCCTTTAAGAGATTATAACTCGATTTGTGCTTAATATTTTCTATTACCAACAAAAATTGGATTAAAAATGACTAATTGGGTGTATATCCCTTTTGTACCCAAGTGTTAGGATACGAGTTGTATATCTTTCTTTTTATAAGGCTAGTCTTCTAGTTAGAAAAAATCACAACTAATCAAACATTGTTTTCCGCTTTAACGCAATCAAACATTTTTTATTTGAAATCAACCAACACGCAAGATTTTTCTACCAAGAATTACATCGCTTTAAATTCTTCATCGTACTAAGAGATATGTAGGAGCAAAAATAAAATCTTCTCAAGCACAATAATAAAAACCGTTTTCCCTTTTTTTCTTATAAATAGGTCAAAAAATTTGTTTGACGATTAGGAAAAAATTGATATAATAAGGTTAAAAATATTATTTTGCAAACCTTACTAGAGGTAACAATTTTGTTAAACGAGTGTTGTAGGGTGTTAACACCTTTGTTACGAATAATCTACTCTCGAACCTAAATTTAATTGTGAAGTCCATCTTTTTGTTCTTTAAGAGTTCTATCAATGTTTTTCCTTTTTAAATAAACTCTGGCGGTGACTTCATTGATTTCCAACATGTAACAAATATTTTTCGTGCCGCAAAATTCACCTTCAACTTGTCTTGCGCCTTATCTCGCTAAGAGCATTGTCCAAGATTGCTTATCCACCAAATCATTCTGTCACCTTGAAGTAACTTAGCACATAAGTCATGGACCTTCGTTGCTCCCTAAGAGCACTGACCTTTTTGGCATAGTAAGGTTGACAACTTTGCTCGTTGAGCGCGCCTATGCTCTTGGCTTCGAGAGCCTTGACTTGTTGGAAAAGTACTTTGAATTGGTCTTTGTTTTGCGTTGGTGATTTCTTGATCCATTTTTCCTGTTTTTAGTCAATACATAATTAAAATATCCAAATAATCTTTTTGTCACTTTTTATTGATAAATGAGAGTTTTTATTTATTACTTGTAAAATAAGTTTATAAGTATCTATGTATTTAACATATTTTTACCAGGTATCAATTGTCCCTAACTTATATTTTTCCTTGTCATTAAACAAAAACCATTCGAATGGTTCAAGAAAAAAAATTAAAAGGCATGATTCATAAGAAGTTAAATAGCTTAATCATGAACTTTTGAAAAAGCAACATTCCATGACATGATTTCTTTAAAATGCAGGTTCATAATCAACTTTATGATTATCATTAACCCATAGCATTAAGATGAAAAATTTGCTTTACCGAAGTAAGAGTTCAAAACATATCTAGATCAATTGTCAATTATTCTTTAGAATCCTATTCTTACTGATCATCTCTCAAAAATCTTAGTGTTTCGCTCATTGTTAAAATTTGACATAAAATATAGAAACATTTTACATTTCTTCTCAGAGCATCTCCAATGGTGCAACCCATTTTTGGGTTCTTTATGGGTCCCACTAGCCACATCATCTTAAAATAATTTTTATAATTTTTATTTTAATTGTATAATTCTAAAAAGTTATTATTGGGCCCACAACTTTACCTCATAAACTAATTTGATTGGGTACCACAATTTTTTCATAGTTGCATTGCAATGCAATGGTACTATGATGTGGCATGTCTAGGTGGAGAACTTATTAGAAGGAACTACCATTGGAGATGGTCTTAAGCAATATCACAAGATACATCACCAATCATGAATCACTAAGGTCTTGCTATTGGTTGTAGTGTCGCTGGGCTAAAAAAATATTGATTTTCTTTGGATTCAAAAAGACTAAAGATAAGAGAGCAACAAAAATTTTGTATATCTTTTATTTTTCTTCAAAAAGTCTCTTTTATTTTATTTCCACTTTACACCGCATTCTTTTTTGTAATTTTCTTTTGTATGCTTTGACATTTGATTTTTTTTTATTTTTTTATTCTTTTTTTTTTTGTCAAAGCATATTCTTTTGCTTTCTTTTCCCATTTGGTACTTGATTTTTTGAAACATTTCCTTTTTCCCCAATGTTATTGCTCAACCTACCCTTTCATTTTTAAATGCTCTCAAATCCTTAAGACAAGATGGTGAACATTATTTTATTCTTTTCAAATTGACTAAGGGTTTTAACGTTCAAAGAACAAAATGCTCATTTTTTTTTTTGGCTCAAAAGGGTTGTCAAAGGATCACACCCTCACATGGTAGGCTTTTTAGTTAAATATTTTTTTCACTCAATAACGAACAATGCCTTGATAATATTCACGGCTTCAAATAAACCAAGTAATAGCAAATATTTCCTCGCTAAGCTTAGAGACTCTTGTTTTTGTTGGGAAAGTTCTTGGTTTGGTATCCTTTGGTGTTTTTTTTCTTAATCTTTTTTTTAATATTTCATAAATTCATAGTTAAAATGTCCAAACATGTGCTTTTATCATTTTTCACTGATAAAATGATTTTAAAATAAAGTTTAAAACCAACTATAAATTTCTCATAAAAGTATTGTTTATTGTAAGTAGTGTGATAAAAAGTACTATAAATTTTAATTTTTTAAATAAAAAATAATCTAAAATTATTTTAGTGACATTATATTAAAAAATATCAAACTTCTTATCTATTATTTTCATAATTTTAAAATAATTACAATAAAAATATAAATAGTGTTGCGTAAGTTTTATGAAAAATAAGTTTTCACCCCTGCAATATGGGGTTGGTTTGAAAAACCCACTGCCAAAAAAAGTTGCAAGAATGCCCTCAACAAATTTCAATAGTTTCATTTTGGTCCTTTATCAGGCCACGTCATCAAAAAGTCAGATGTGGCAGTGTTTTTTTAAACTTTTTAATAAATGAAATTTCCACATCATATATTCAGCCAGGAAAATGATATTCATTTTCCAGTTTGATTCTCAATCATTGGAGGAGTTGTGTTTTGTTGAACTAACAACTAAGGGAATTAATGTAATTTACCTGACTGAATATATCATGTGGAAATTTCATTCATTAAAAAGTTAAAAAAAAACACTGTCGCATTAGACTTTTTGATGATGTGCCCTGATAAAGGGCTAAAATGAAACTTTTGAAATTTGTTGAAGGCATTCTTGCAACTATTTTTTTAGCATGAGTTTTTCAAACCAACCCCCTATGGCAGGGGTGAAAATAGGTATTAACCCTTAAGTTTATATACCTTTTCATTTGTTAGAATTTGAACTTGTGACCTTAAATAGAAACTCAATATGTGATTTTGTCTTTTGAGAAATGGTAAATTTTATGAAATATACATAGTTAACCAAGTATATTTAGTTGGATTGATTCTTGTGTTGTAAGAATTTTTAGTTCAAAATGAGTTTTAAACTCGTATCTTTCAAAATATTTTTTAATTATAATAAGAATAAAATATTGTAATGAGTTGAATCCCGAGCATGTTTTATATATAAGAAAATGATATATGTATCATAATGTGTTTAAATTTCCGCAAAGTAATTTTATATATCAAATATTAAAATTAATAATTGGTTTATCATAACAATATTCTTTATTTTGTTGTAAATGGTATGATGAAAGATTAATTTGTTTAAAAAAAAGAAAGAAACTAAAATAATTTTAGATATATTATATGGAAGAGATATGTAAATTTTCTTTTATTTTAATTTTATTAAAATAAAGAAGAATTAATAGAAAAATACAAATATTGTTTTATAAGGTTTATCAGAATATGAAAGTAGTTATTAGGTTAGTATATTTTTTATTTTATAATTTTATAATTAAAAATTAATTAAAAATAGAAATAATAATTTATAAGCCTTGTGACAATATGTAAGTAGTTATTTGTCTTTTTTTTGCGGTTTTTAAGATTCATACTCGTGACCTCAAGTACAATCTCTATGTAAATTTGACTTTTGAAAAGTGAAGATACATTTTAGAAGATGCCACATAAGATTATGAATGATGTTGCAAAAATAATTTTATGTGACAAAATTAATTTTACGAGGTAAATATGTTGGTAGTCTGTTTTTATATATAATAGAGGTGCCTACGTATTTAACGTACTTTTGGAAATTATCAAGTTCATAGTACACAAAATCCTGTTATCCATCCTAGTGTATTAATTCAAGTATATCTTAATCCTCAATATCATATTAACACAATGAAGCAATGTTGTCATTCATAATTTTGTTCTAAACTAGAGAAGTACTTAGTTTGTCCAAACAAGTTCAAAGTGTATTGAAGCATAATAATGAGACTGAAAAATAACACACCTGATCAATTTTTATCTGAATAAAAAAAAGTGAATTTGTTTTTTCTTCTTTGAAGCACCTCAAAAATGTATCTTTAGGGTTTTTCGCGTTTGGGTGTGCGTGTAGTGGAAAGAATGCAAGAAAGTGTTTGAAGTGGTTAATTTTAAGTCTGACTCTGTTTCCCAATGTTTTGAAACGGGTCACTCAAGCAAGCTCTAGCTAGCTAAGCAAGAAATTGTGGATTTTAAAAGTTTTGAATTTGTTTTCTTCACTAGCCGAGCGTAGTTTGGCTAATCAAGATGCGGCTTAGTGATTTTTCCCTAGGCTGACTAAGCAAGCACTGGCACGTATCAAGGTGCACTTAGCAAGATGTCACTACTATGGAAAAAACATATGACAACAGTTATGAAATACATATAATGATAGTTGTATGTTTGTTATTACGTAGCTTGTGATTGTAAGTATGCTCACTACAACAAATAACACTTTTCATGACGAAGCTTTCACTTCAGCCAGAAAAAAATGGAGGTATTATGCCAAGGAGCACCATGTTTTATTTTTTTATAATAATAAAAACAACACATTCCCTCGGTTTTTAATATAAGCAAGGAAAAAACAACTCAGGACATGCTTTGAATCCTAGCTATTGCAGTTTATGTTTTTATTTGTTTATAAGTGAAAACTAAATAATCTATCTCTTCAGTTTTCTTAATAACCGAGAGATAAAATGATAATATTTTACTATAAAACAATCGTTAAATATATTTTATCCTAATCATAATGGTGCTGATGTTGTATTTTTGAAAGAGCTCTCTGTTAAAGAATGTTGGAAAAGTTCTCTATGATAGCTTGCAAGTGCATTAAATCATCCATGTTTCCAAGTTAAACAAAGAAGGTTGTTCAACCATACAAAAGATATATGCAACAAAATCTAGAATTGCAACGATGATGATGAATCTTGATTTTTTTAATATTATGTGTAAATAATGTAATATTAAAAAATATATATTATTCACCTTGATGTTCTTCTAAAATCGATGGGCTTATTTATTTTATTTTATTTTTCTTTTAAAAAAATGTTTTCCTTCCGTTTTTTTAAATAAAAACCGAGGGAATATGTTACACAACTACAACAATGAATCTTTATCCTACTATCTTAAAGGAACAATGCTCAAGATATTACCAAGACATCAACCCACAACATACTATCCACATTTATCACTATATATCTTTCTTGTGAAAGCATTTAAGTTGATAACATTTGCTCAAGATAATTAAATTTTGAAACTTAAAGAAGCTTAAAAAAGTTCTCTATGATGGATTGCAAGTGCAGAAAAAACATTTCCAATGTTTGAAACTGATAACTCACTTGGAGTAGGTAGTTCCTTAGAAGTTGATTGCATGCAATCCATAGAACTTTAAAATAATGATCACAAAATGTATTCATTGGGATCTGGATTACAACAAAGATGTGTTATTCTCAAAGAGTAACAACTACTATGATAACACTGCATTTGTTGTAATAATTAAATTTACACTACAACAAATAACGCTTTTTATGACGAAGCTTTTATCCTGTGCAGTAAAAAATTGCATGTACATGTGAACGGAGCGCCTTATTTTATTTAAAAATAATAAGGTTACCTCGAATTTAAATAAAACCGACAAAAATATAAGTTCAGGGTTTGAGGTTCGATTTTCAGCTCCTGCTATTTAATGTTTTATATGGAACCAAAAAGACGCATTTATTTTAGTTAGATTTTACGACAGATATGTTACCTCGGTTTATTGTGAAACCGAGATAAAAACTCCCTAAGTTTTTATTATTTTTGCAACCAAAAAGGCGCTTTTATTTTTTATATATTTTATATTGGCTCTGTTACCTCGGTGTTTTAGATTAACTGCGATAAATACTCTTTATATTTTTTATTCCCTCACTGTCTACCTAATTCAATTTTCGAGCCCTAATGAAAGAAGAATTCTTCTCCCACAAATGAAAGAACACTTCTTCTCCAAGATGCCCTAACGAAAGAATACTACTTCTACAGCTAATAAAAAACTCTCTCACCGTTAATATAAAAACTCTTCTCTGTTTTATGTTATTATTGTTCTTGTTGTTCTCAATTACTAAGGTTCTTGTTATTGTTGTTGTTCTCCATTACTATTGTTCTTGTTTTTCTTGATGTTCTTGTTATTGTTGTTGTTTTCCATTACTGTTTTTCTTGTTGTTCTCCATTATTGTTCTTGTTTTTGTTGTTGTTGTTGATAAACTTTATTTTATTGATAGTATTTGGGCCTTTTCGCTAGGTTCATTTCTTATTCAAATTTTCTGACAATAACTTTGGATTGTTTTAGGTTTTGGTTGTGGTGTTTTGGATGGTTATGCCAATGTCTGCGTTATAAGAAGAAATCTTGGATAACGTATACACCGCCTTAAAGATTATGCATCAAAAATATGGGAAAGACAGAAAGAAGGAATATGTGAAAGACAACAAGATAATTTACTGTAAGTTATAATTTCTATGTTTTAGATTTTGTGTATGAAGCAGTAGTGTGTCATTCTCATTTCCTTTATTTTTTTTTGCTGCAACTGTGTTTTTGTTTTATTCAAATTTAGAAGCATATAATCATATGATGAAAGATGATAGATTAGTGTATATGAGAATGAAGTTCTTGAATTTATTGAAACCATAGAAGGAAAGTCCTAAATTAGTTGTAACCTAAAGATGATAGATATGAAACCATAGAATAAGACTTTCATTAAATAAACTTACAAAAATGTCATTGTTTTATGGGTTAAATGGCTTTCACCCCCTACAATAGTAGCGAGATTTGATTTACCCCCCTTTTAAAAAATATTTGGATTACCCCCTTATCATATTAAAATTGTAAGTCTTTTGCCCCCTAAGAGGGAAAAATACCCCCCCTGTAAAATATATATTTTTTGATTTACCACCCTCGTTTTTACACGCTTAGGGGGGTGCCCAAATATTACAGGGGGGTAATCCAATTTTTTTTTAAAAGGGGGGTAAATTAAATCTCGCTACTATTGCAGGGGGGTGAAAGCCAGTTCACCCTTGTTTTATTAATCATATCTAAAACCTCTAGCTGAGAGAAAGTTTGACCAAGTATAATCTGCTTCACCATCATCATCATCATCAAAATTGATGATGAGTGGCCTTTTCACCCTTCTTCTTCTTGATCTTCTCTTCCTGAGAGCTCTCCTAGGTGTCTAAGGTTCGGTAGTAGAGTCTCTTTCAACGAATTAGAGATCTACAGCCACAACAGCTTATGTTCTCTCAGCATTGGATGAAGTACTCATTTTGTGTTTTGGCTGTTCCTTTTATCTGATTTCCTTGGATGAAATTTAAGCATAAGTATTCATTTTGATTCTTCCTCTTCTTTAATTTCTTTGGATGAAGTTCTTTTTGTATTTTGGTTCAAAGAGGTTTTCTACTTTGATATTGGTTCTTCTGATTCTTCCTCTTCTCTGATCTTTGAAAGTCTAAAAGCCTAAAAATATCACGTATGCCAAGTTTCCTTATAATCATTTCTTCTTTAATTCTCCATGTTTTCTTCTCTTAGAAGTTGGAAAGATCTTATAGTTGACTAGCTACCTCGAGTTGTTGAATGATTACACCTCTTTGTATTTTAAAATTTCTTTTTCCATTCTTTGATATTCCTTCCACTCTTTCTTACGTATAATTTGATGTAATTATGTGTAAATTGTTGGTTGTTTAGTTCCTAATGAAATTTTGTCATTGATGTTATTATTGTTCTTCTTGTTGTTGTCCATTATTGTTGTTCTTGTTATTGTTGTTGTTGTTGTTATTGTTATTCTCCATTACTGTTGTTCTTGTTGTTCTTCTTCTTGTTGTTGTTCTCCATTACTATTATTCTTGTTGTTCTTGTTGTTCTTGTTGTTCTCGTTGTTCTTGTTGTTCTCCATTACTATTGTTGTTGTTGTTAAAAAATATTGATCTATTATCTAAGTTTTTCAAGTATTAATATTGGGCGCGCCATTCAGTTCTAAAAATAATATAAATGCTGATATTGGGAATCGAACCCACGTGCAGTTAACTTTACCCCTATGTGTTTTGATATTCTAGGTGATAAGGGATAACTTTTCATGACGACATTCGTTACCTCGCTTCCATAGCTGAGTGATAAGTGCAAATTGTATCTCTTTTTATGTATATGTTTTGTTGCACTTATCTATTATTTTTAACAATATCGTTTGAATAATCGTCGACTTGTTTGTAAATATGTTTACTTTACGGATAATTGTATTTTTGTGTAATTGTGTACCGTTTGATAATTTTAATGTCTTTTTGTAGGTATTCTTGCATATTTGGAGTCTCGAGTAATAAAGTGTCGAAGGCACGACTCCGGATGCGTTGAAGAAATAAAGAGCCAAAGTTCTATCAAACTCGCTAAGCGCAAATTCTAGCGTGCTATGGCCTGGTTTTTGTTCCTCTAGCAGTAACTAAAGCTTCGCAAGCTCGCTTAGCCAAATATAGCTCGCTTAGCCAGATTTAGCTCGCTTAGCCAGATATAGCTCGCTTAGCCAGATTATTTTTGTCATTTAGTGTGAAATATCTATGAATAGTGTACGGATTAGTGAAAGCTCGCTTAGCGAGATCTGTCTGACTTAGCGAGGTCTGTGAATTCAGAATTGTATATATGTTGTAAAACCTCATTTTCTTAGGTTTTAACATCTCTTCTTTGACAAAGTTGAGCTCTGATCCATTTTTGATAGTTTAGAGGCTTAGGAAACACCATTGGGTGCTACATCATGTGGATTGACTATGGATTTGTCTCGATTGCCTTGACACGGTGAGAGTTTTCGGTTCATCTCCTTTCTTCCCTATGTTTCATTCCAATGGTGGGTTTTGTATGTATAGTTCCACTCTTATTGTATGTACATTTGTTGATCTTGGGATCGTTTATATATTTGATTTAAAAATCATCATTGGTGTTGTTCTTGATCTTTTTGCTTAAATGCTTGGGGTTTCTGTTGTTTCAGACATGGACATCATAGATCTTGATTAGGAATGATATTTGTTAGTTTCTAGATTTCAGACATGGATCTAGGGCTAATAATCGTAATGGGTATCGAGTTTAATGCCTCCGTGTTATTTGTTTCGGTTGGGAAATCGCTGATGTGAATAGCGCGGTTGAGCTTTCGTCGGTGTTTCAGACATGGACACTGATCTGGCATCCCGATTGATGCTTGGTGATTTTGATGCGTATTGTGAGTGTGTTGCGATAAGATCTTCATGTTTAAGTATTTGACGGGTAGAACGAAATGCAATTCCATAACTATTTCTCTTAGACTATTGAAATTGTTTATTTGCTTTTATTTACTTTTTCCGCATTTTCTTTCCACACCCATTCATGAAGCTTAGAACGCGAGATAGTCGAACGACAGTTTTTCTCACCAATCTCTGTGGACTACAATACGATATAACCTATATCACTCGATAATAAATAATACCTATTACTTTTTGCTTGCCGCTTTACCGCTTCAGCACTGAGGTCAAATGCAATTTGTGTATGACGTTAGATGAATTTTTTGTACTAGTGTCAATATTCAGTGTAAACAATGTAATGTTAAAAAAATCTTATACTCCTCGATTTTCTAATGAAATCGAGGGGTAAATATACCTCGGTTTTTTACAAAACAGTGGGTATAATTTTGGCTTGATAATTGAGGATATTAATCACCGTCCTTAAACCAATATGTTATGTCCATTTCATGAGTATCAATGCTCAAGACACTTTCATTAGTGATCCATGAAACCTAACAAACATCCATTATAAAAACATTATGGATATCAATAATTTTTAATGAAACATATAAGATGAAAACTTTGACGCGTAAAAAACTTGGTAAGATGGATTGCAAGAGCATAAAATAAATTGTGTTTAAGGTTTGTATTCTTCAATAATCATTTTTTCGGTGTTTTTCAATAATCATAAATTCATTCATTTAACTAACTCTTTTCTTGTTTTACATAAGAAACAAATAAATGCAAAAGAGATCTGAGATATATTGCATCCAACATTTTAGCTTCCCCGACATTTCAATGAAACGAGAATCCAACATCGGATCTTCACCAACAGTGATGACAACGAATCAGATTAAAAAATTATTATATGTTTATAGAAATATTATGTGTAAACAATGTAATATTATGGATAAATAATTAATTTATTAATATTCTGTATTTGGTAACAAGTTAAAAAAATATCAATCTTACCCCTTGGTGTTATTGATAAACCAAGAGGTATGATGCACTAGTTTTAAAAATATTAAAAGTGTAGATGCTGAGTTTCGAACCCATGTGCATAAATATTTTCCCCTTGGTATTTTAAAAATCGAGGGATAAAGTTGATACTTTTCATGACGCCATTTTTTACCTCGATTCTATAGCCGAGGTTAAATGCATTTCGCGTCTGAGGTGAAACTGTTTATCTATAGTGGACACTGCTTTCCACTATGGACGTGTGACTGTGGTGATAAACTAGATAGTGTGTGATCGGAAAATAGCAAGTGTACTATTTTTACCGATGTAGTAATAATAGGATTTATCCCAAATATCGATCTCGTAGACTGCGTAGGAAATATAAGTTATTTTAATGATTCAATTGAACAAAAGATCATGGGGGTTTTGTTGTTTGACTAGAAATAATGATGAATGACAACAAATTAATAAGAGACACGTAAATGTAACTTTAAAACAATATGAGAGAATATGCTAGGGTGAGTGTATGAATTGCCTTGCAATGACCCTTAATCCTTAGTTATAAAATATCAATGTACATGAACTATTACCGAATCTCAAGAGTTATCTTCCCTAATTCCTCAGAGGAAAACCTTTTGATACTTTCTTGTATCCTAATTCCTTAGCAATTCAAGAAGTAATCAAGCGCAATCTAATTTATCAAGATTATTATGGTTACTACGAAGCATCCTCATTCCTAAGCAATAGCAATCGTAATATAATTTTGCAAACAGCGATAAGGTGGTTTGTCCGACCTAAACCTTAACCGTAAATCAAAAATCTATTTGTCAGATAGATAGAGCACTAAGCACTTTGCACAATCAAATAATTTCACACACATATATATTCTCTAACAATAAGGAAATTAGGTTCAATGACAATAGCAATTCAGGGACACCCCCCTAGCATTGGGGGGTTTAGCCGCTCATAATATTCAAAGAAAATACAATAGGAAGATTAGACATTACAAGAAAATAGGATTGCTTTGATCTTCAATCGCAATTGCTCTTGAAGATCTCTGTTCTCCAAAACCCTTGAGAGCTCTCCTCTTTCTTCTGCAATTCTTTCGTACGTCAAAAAGTGTCCTTCTCTTTGCCCTAAGGTTGTTCTTATAACTCGCTTCCATTCAGGTTGAAACTGAAGTACCAAAAATACCCTTACTGGTCCCCTTCAGGTGAGAAAAATAATGAAAATAAAATCAGCACGCTTCAACAACACGGGCCGTGTTGCTGCACACGGGCGCCCGTGTTGTTTCTCTGCTCCTGGGCCAAAAACACACGTTCCCTGCATCTTTTCACACGGACCGTGTGCCTGCACACGGGTGCCCGTGTGAAACCTCTGTCTTTGCATCAAACTTGCTTTTCTAGCCACTTTTTGACACGGACCGTGTGCATGCACACGGGTGCCCGTGTGGCCCTCAGCTTTGGCTTTTTCGGCTTCTTTTTCCATTCGTGCGCGCCATAAGTCTCTATCTCTTCCGTGTATCAACCTGGCCAAAAACAAACTAACAACCAGCGCATAAAACGACACTTTTATAATACTCAAAATACATTAAAATGCAACAAAGCCATACGACCGAAAAACAAGAAACTTACTTTAAAAACATATGCCAATGCCACTTAGTATTACCAAGATTACGAATTTCGGTCGGAAAAAGGTGCGGAAACTTACTAGAAATGGTGACCGATCACAATCCCACACTTATCTCATTGCTTGTCCTCAAGTGATGTATCGAGGCAAAACAGAGGTCACCTGACGAGATTCTTTTCTCCACAACACAATCAGGTTTTTCGCAAGATTCCTTCACTTAGCAATCGAGTTTCTGGTTTCCTTCTTCAAACTATCAACTGCATTATCACTTTCGAGCACGTTTTCACCTGCAAGCTTTTCACACTCTCACAAAATCTCTCCGGGTTAAAGTGTCTACACTCACAGTACCAAGGCATGCATATTACTTTTAACTTTGAATATATTCTCTAATCACTACACACACAGATTACACACACTTCATGAGGTCTTAGGGTTGTAACGTGGCTTGGGTTTGGTGGGGTAACAAGGAATGGGATAACAAATGGTTTTGGTGCTCGGCATTTATGTTGGGTTCACATTTCTACTCTTAGTGGTTTGAATCGTAAGAATGGGGTTAAGACCTTCGACATCTTGTTTTTAGCTTTTTAGAGTCATTCACATGGTCTTTCATATCCGTGGGCAAGGGTTAAGGATTTTTTCTTCCTTTTGTTTTTCAAACTTTCTCTTTGGATTTTCACAAGTTCAACATTCATCTTTTTTTTTTCTTTCTATTTTTTTCTTGCCCTTTTCTCAATGGTTTACAACCCCACACTTAGATTCTTTCGTGTCTTTCAAGAGAATAACATTAATGCCGAGCGATAACATGAATAGTAAATATGTGGGTGGTAGCGAGAATAACAGCAATGAACAAAACAAACATTACGGCTCAAAGGGGGTTGATGATGGATATCATGCATACAGGATGGCTAGAAAGGCTCGGGGTTACGAAAAAACTTGCCTCAGTGTGCGCTCTCGTAGTGTGCTTGTGTTATGAGAACATACACAAAATCAAAGTGAATAGTGCCATACCTGACTGGACTCTCATGTGGAGTTATGAATTTGGCTCTGAAATCTCACCGGGTCGGTTAAGCTTGCATGCTTCGAGGTGCTATTGGTGTCCTGCAGTTTCCTTTCATCTAAAGTACACCATACTCCTCTCTTGGTTCAGTTTTGACTTTTTGCGTCCTACCTTCTTCTCTTTGATTGTGTCAACTTCCGTGGTGCCTGTAGAGATTAAGTGTGAGATGTGTTGTTCAACCACTATCTATTCATTTGCCCCCTTCCGACTTGTATCCAACCTGGTAACACCATGGCAGCACTACGAACTTGAAATAAACACAATAACAGAAAGACAAAAGAAAATGGTTCAAATTAAACAAACTAAACTATGAATTCAAAACGGAAAGCAAAGCAATAAAGCAAATAAAATAAGAACCTCCCCACACTTGAACTAAACATTGTCCTCAATGTTTTAGAACCAGCCTTGGAGAGGTTGCTTACAGAGGTATTGCATTCCAATGATCACTTCCTAGCTTCCACTAGAGATGCTCTCTTTTATTTCCTGAAAGTAAAACAAACAAACAGAAAAATTAATTATTAAAACCGTGGGTTGCCTCCCACGAAGCGCTTCGTTTAACGTCGCATGGCTCGACGGTCCATTACCCTTTATTATGGAGGGTATCTCCTTTTCCAAACCTTGTTGCTTGCCACTTCCGCAACCGCGAACTCATGAAGATGAAAAGCCTGGATAACTTTTCTCTTCAATTTGCTTCCCACATTTTTCTCTACTTCTTCAGCTTTCTTAGGACTTTTGACAGCTACATAAGTTGGTTCCATCATAGAGGCTATGCTAGAAACTTTTTCTTGGAGATTTTTAAGATTTTTGTCTTCTTGTTCACCTTCCGTCATACCAGTTGAGGTTTTCTCATTCACATCTGACCTATGTTTCCTGACTCCTAACATCTTCAAGGTTACTTCTTCATCAAATGATTTCAGCGTTAGCGTCCCTTTTTCAATGTCAAAATTACAGCGGCCTGTTGACAAAAAGGGTCTCCCAAGAAGGATAGGAGTTTCTTCATCTTCCGGAATGTCCATGATGTGGAAGTCAACAGGGAAAACAAACTTATCAACTTCCACTAGTACATCTTCAGCTACCCCATAGGATTTCTTAACGGTGTGATCGGCGAACCTTAACTGTGTCTTACTTTCACTAATCTTTTCTAATTCAAGCTTTTTGAAAATGGATAAAGGCATTAAACTCACACTAGAACCAGAATCGAGGAGTACCTTTTTAAATGCTATATTCTTGATAGTGCATGGTATCGCCACCGCCCCAGGGTCTTTCCTTTTAATTGGGATCTTTCTTGCTGAAGAGACTATACCACACTTCTCGATTACAATTTTTGGTTCTCCTCCTAGTGATCTCTTTTTCGCCAACACCTCCTTCATAAATTTCTTATACAAAGGCATGTGTTCAAGTGCTTCAAAAAAAGGTAGATTCACCTCTAACCTTTTGAACAATTTAGTGAACTTCTTAAAGTCTTTCTCTTTTGAATTCTTCTTTGTTACTCTTGAAGGGAAGGGTAGTTTAATTACCGGTTCAGCATCTTTTTTAATTTTTTCTTCAGCTGGTTTAACTGGTGGTATCACCACTTCTGGCTCTCTTGGGTTCTCTCTTATTTCCAAATCTACCTCTATCACCATAGGGTAATCTATCTCTTCTTTTTCTTTTTCCGATTCTAACACCTTTTTACTCCTTGTTGTAACAGCATTGATCTTCTCTAGATTTTTCTGATCTTTCACAGTTTCGTTCGGAAAGTTTCCTTGTGCCTGTAGAGTGAGATGTTGTGCTATTTGACCCATTTGAACTTCAAGATTTTTAATTGAAGCCGTGGTGTTCCTGAGGTTGGCTCTTGTCTCTTCTTGAAACTGAGAGTTTTGGGTTGCCACTTTTTCAAGAGCGATCTCCCAATCTTCTTTCTTTGGTACCTGTTGTTGAAATTGTTCAGGATGATGTTGGAATTGTTGTTGATATGGAGGTTGTTGTGGAGGTATGTATTGATGTGGCTGAGCTTGAGATTGATATTGGTTGGGTCCCTGCTTTTGAATATTCCCTTGTTGGTCTTTCCATGCAAAATTAGGATGATTTTTCCATCCTAGATTATATGTGTTGGCGTATGGATTATTCTGCCTCAACATATGAATCTGTTCCACCTGTTCTTGCGTTGCCACACAATGCATAGAAAAATGCGGTCCACTACATATTTCACATACAACTGAGGCGACTGGCTCAACTTGTGCTACTTTCTGTTCACCAATATTCATCTTCTTCAATCTTCTTTCTACTTCAACCGCAATTTGTTCTTCCATTTTAACCACCTGATCAACAAGCTTCAAATCAATTTTACCTTCCGGGTGGCTCATTGCACGGTCATATAACTCAATGTGCTCGTTAGCGGCAATAGCTTCTATGATTCTCTTGATACCAGTGGCTGTTGAAAAATTAGTTGAGCCACCGGCTGCAGTGTCTATCAGCTGTTTTGTCTTGACTCGTAGACCATTAACAAAAGTCTGCATTTGCTCTGTTGGGTCCATGTTATGAGTAGGACAAGCAACCAAACACCTCTTGAACCTTTTATATGCATCTCCCAGCGATTCCCCTTCTTTCTGCTTAAAATTCACGATTTCATATCTTTTTCGAATGAAGACTGAAGCAGGGAAATACTCATTCAAGAAGGCGGTTTCCATCTGTTGCCATGTTGTGATGCTTCCAGCTGGAAGTGAGTAAAACCATTCTTCTGCATCTTCGGATAAAGTAAATAGGAACATCACGAGTCTCTTGGCTTCTTCAGAATGGCCTTCAATCTTCAATGATGTTGTTGTGGTGAGGAATCTTTGTAGATGCTTATTTGCATCTTCATTGATTCTTCCCGCAAACGGTTTGCTCTCCAACTGTCGGATAGTTGAAGGATGGAGTTGGAAGTGTGCCACATTGACCGGTTGGTTTACGATGGTCATTCTTCCAAGCGGGGCATTAGCCCTTCCATAGTCTCCTAAAAGTCTCTCTGGAGGAGGTGGATCCGCTGCCATAGGTTCTGATTCAGACTCTGAATGCTCGGACGGAATAGATAGTCCTTCTTCGTCTTCCGATTCTGAAACTATAGGTGATCCCTCTTTCGATGCCAGTCTTTTTCGCTTAACTTCTCGTAGTCGTGCTTGCAATGTTCTTTCTGGTTCTGCGTCAAAAAGAAGTTCAGCTGAGGCCTTACCTCGCATACAAGATTAGACAATGCTTAATTGGAAGCACAAATAATAACAAAAATAAAATCAAAATAAAAATTGCAGAAAAATAGAATTTTAGTTGCAGAGCAACAAAATTTCAATTGACTTATTAATCACTTATATTATGGCAGTCCCCGGCAACGGCGCCAAAAACTTGATCGGAAAATAGCAAGTGTACTATTTTTACCGATGTAGTAATAATAGGATTTATCCCAAATATCGATCTCGTAGACTGCGTAGGAAATATAAGTTATTTTAATGATTCAATTGAACAAAAGATCATGGGGGTTTTGTTGTTTGACTAGAAATAATGATGAATGACAACAAATTAATAAGAGACACGTAAATGTAACTTTAAAACAATATGAGAGAATATGCTAGGGTGAGTGTATGAATTGCCTTACAATGACCCTTAATCCTTAGTTATAAAATATCAATGTACATGAACTATTACCGAATCTCAAGAGTTATCTTCCCTAATTCCTCAGAGGAAAACCTTTTGATACTTTCTTGTATCCTAATTCCTTAGCAATTCAAGAAGTAATCAAGCGCAATCTAATTTATCAAGATTATTATGGTTACTACGAAGCATCCTCATTCCTAAGCAATAGCAATCGTAATATAATTTTGCAAACAGCGATAAGGTGGTTTGTCCGACCTAAACCTTAACCGTAAATCAAAAATCTATTTGTCAGATAGATAGAGCACTAAGCACTTTGCACAATCAAATAATTTCACACACATATATATTCTCTAACAATAAGGAAATTAGGTTCAATGACAATAGCAATTCAGGGACACCCCCTAGCATTGGGGGGTTTAGCCGCTCATAATATTCAAAGAAAATACAATAGGAAGATTAGACATTACAAGAAAATAGGATTGCTTTGATCTTCAATCGCAATTGCTCTTGAAGATCTCTGTTCTCCAAAACCCTTGAGAGCTCTCCTCTTTCTTCTGCAATTCTTTCGTACGTCAAAAAGTGTCCTTCTCTTTGCCCTAAGGTTGTTCTTATAACTCGCTTCCATTCAGGTTGAAACTGAAGTACCAAAAATACCCTTACTGGTCCCCTTCAGGTGAGAAAAATAATGAAAATAAAATCAGCACGCTTCAACAACACGGGCCGTGTTGCTGCACACGGGCGCCCGTGTTGTTTCTCTGCTCCTGGGCCAAAAACACACGTTCCCTGCATCTTTTCACACGGACCGTGTCCCTGCACACGGGTGCCCGTGTGAAACCTCTGTCTTTGCATCAAACTTGCTTTTCTAGCCACTTTTTGACACGGACCGTGTGCATGCACACGGGTGCCCGTGTGGCCCTCAGCTTTGGCTTTTTCGGCTTCTTTTTCCATTCGTGCGCGCCATAAGTCTCTATCTCTTCCGTGTATCAACCTGGCCAAAAACAAACTAACAACCAGCACATAAAACGACACTTTTATAATACTCAAAATACATTAAAATGCAACAAAGCCATACGACCGAAAAACAAGAAACTTACTTTAAAAACATATGCCAATGCCACTTAGTATTACCAAGATTACGAATTTCGGTCGGAAAAAGGTGCGGAAACTTACTAGAAATGGTGACCGATCAGTGTGCTACCTATCACAAAGGTTATATTAAATAACCGTTGTGATATATATAAAGGTCATGTGTTCAAAACTCAGCAGCAGCAATTTAATTATAATAAAATTAACATTTCACCATGAATATAAAAGATAACTGTTATGGTATGTATACATGATTTTATTATAAAATATGTTGATTCATTATTTTTTCTACCCCTCACCAAACATATACAACCATTCAAATTGATATAGAAGATGATAATCTAATAAATTAAATTATTCTTGAAAAACAACTTAAACGAACAACTGTTTTCGAATTTCATGAATCTCGTAATTCATCTCTCGCTCTTTAACTCATAGAATTTGGTTCAATGACCTAATTTTTTAGTAACGATTCATTCTCTTCTAGTGTATTTTGAAAAACATAAATTGTTAAGTAATTCAGATTCATCATCATCATCACTATAATTATCATTATTGTTTTAAATTATGCTGATGATTATTATGATGGAAGTAAGGATGATGAATCTGAATTAGTCGATAAATTTATGCTTTTCAAAATAAACTAGAAGAGAAGGAACCATTGCTATGAATAACACGGGTCATTGAACCAAATTCTATATGTTAAAGAGCGAGAGATGAATTACGAGATGAATGCAATTAGAAAAACATTGATTGATATAAGTTAGTTTTTAAATTTTACTTAATTTTCAGATTATAATTTTCTTAATCAATTTAAATGAATACATGTTCATTGAAGGGTTAGTGAAACAAGAAATATACATACGATATATTAAACTCAATTGGATCTTCTGTCAACCTACATAAGAAATTAATGCTACAAGATTCACAAAAACAAAACATTGCTAAGTCACAAGAAGGTTTTGTTCTTGTTCCAAGCAACATTTATCAACAACAATAACTTACCAGAATATTTTTCCACAACATATCAACACATGAAATGTTTCACGAACGTACCTTTTATTGAAAAGATTAATGGAAAAGGAAGACGAAGAAATGATTTAATTGCCTCAACATTCAATACCATAATATCTATAGAAAAATAAAAGTTGTAAATTTTGATAAGACATATTTGACTGTTCCAGATGGCTTCCTCCATGTGTTGCCTGACATCTGCAATGTTGTTACAGTTGGATTTAGTTAGAGGTCACCAATTTCTTTTCCCACTGACAATGGACTACAATGGTATATATTCACACTTGAACCCAATTCGATGAGTGTATTTCCAAATTTCATATTATCTATGGATACAAGTAATATGACTACTCTAAGATCTGTTTCTTTCTTGGGTAGAGTTTGTTGGATAATCTCAAAGTTTTCTTTCTACGACTTCTCTTCCTCTAGATTTTCTGTTTCTTTCTCCCTAGCTTTAACGATAATGATTTTATTAGTAGAAACAATACTAAAATTCTCTCTTTGATTAGTTTGAGTGTTGTCATTGAATGCGTCAACATTAAGTTTTATCGGTTCAAACAAATATTGAACCTAAATTTGTGGCTAGACTTTAGAATCCATTAGATGGAAGACTTGGATTAAGTAATGACCAGTACCTTTCGAATATCAAGTCAAACCATGAAAACATATTTTAGGTAGCTAATCTAAAATAAGCATTAAGAACGAGGAACCCATCAATATTAAAACCTAAAAAGAATTACATAGAACACCATGGTCAGAATTAAAACATAAGTAATAGGACAACTAAATCTAACCCATACAAAAGATAATATTATCTATGATTACTCACTATAGCTTTACAATTAAGCCCTAGAAGCAAGAAATTGAACAACATCAGTTGACCATTTCTCGGACATCACTTCCACCCTCAATCTTCTTCTCATATTCTCTCGTGTTGTGATTTATAGTGAGAACTTAATTTCTCAAGGTCGATCCACTGATATATCTATATGAACTTCCTGGAATGCTTATTGATAAGGTTTGAAAGGGGTAAGCTCGCTAAGCGCACCGCCCAGGCTCACTTAGCGCGCCTACATTCTTCTTGGCTAAGTAATGTCACCTCACCTACAACATGCCTTGCCACCTTAACTTGCTAAGCGCACCACCCACACTCGCTAAACCTCCAAACTCTTCCTCCACCTTGAAGTAACTTAACCTTGAAGTCAATAACCGCCTATGCTCCCTCAGCGCACCTGTTTTTTTGGCTTAGCGAGGTTGAGAACTTTGCTCGCTAAGCGCGCCTATGTTCTTGGCTTAGTGAGCTTTGATTTGTTTGAAAACTACTTTGACTTGACTTTTGTGTTGCTTTGGTGATTTCTTGATTTTTTTTCATGTTTTTATTCAATACACAGGTAAAATGTCCAAAAAGACTTTTTATTGATAAATTAGACTTATTTTTATTTATTACTTATAAAATAAATTAAAAAATACTTACGTTTTATATCTTAATATTTTTAGAGTTAAAAGGTAGTGCACTGACTGTGTAAAATAATTTTACACTATCATCTAATAGAAAATCATAAAGGTGCCATGTCATTAAGTTTTTTTTAAATAAAAAAATGGTTTAATTGGATACATGGGTGGTGATTGGTTGACAGTGTAAAAATATTTTACACGGTCAGTGCATCACCCATTTTCTCATATTTTTAATAATTTTGGTAAAATAATTTTTTTATTATTTATAAAGTCGTTTTTACTAAAATAATAATATTTCACCATTTAACTTTTTTCAAAAGCTATAGATTAGATTGACTCTAAGTAATTATACTAATAGTTGACTAAGAGTTTGATTATATTTTCTTTGATGCTGTTTGGCTTGGATCCGTTAACTCCATGTGATGTGCTCAGTTATTAAACTTTTGTAGATGTCGATAAAGTGTGTACTCTAGCCACTTTTTGGTGTGTGTAACGATGGTCCCCTTTTTAGGGTTTTACTAACTTCATGATTTTCACCCCTTAGGTAAAACATCTTATACATAACACCCAAATATAAACATGTTGACAAAGATGGCTTACACTTTCAAATAAAATTGATCATTGTAACATAAACGATATTGATATTAGTTAATTTTATTCAAACAAATAAAATTAACTAGTTTGTGTCTAAATTGATAACATCTTGTTAAAAGATAACAATAAAAAAAATAACATCTTGTTAAAGCCGTAAAGATTAATCTCGAGTTTAGAATTTTTTTAAAAGATTGGACACAAAAACATTAATATAAAGTTTCTTAGCTGGAGTAAGATTTTAAAATCGCATCATTTACAATGTTCGGTATTCCGCATTATTTGAGAAATTTCGCAGATGTGATCATTAACATAAAATTTTACAACTTTTAAGTTTAAGGGTACATGTATATTGCGTCAGTCATAAATTTAAATTTTTGACGAGGTGGATCTAGTTTTTAAATTTGTACTCTCTATTATGCACAGTTCGTCCCAATTTTTGTTGACTTTTATAAAACGAGCCAAAAACAAGAAGGGCATGTCCTTTGACACCCGTAGACAAAGGTTTGCAACTTCTATTAACTCGTACGTCAGAATGTTTACTTTTACAACTCTTATTAAAATCGAAGACGAGAATTCCGACCAATTACCACAGTCAAATTTTGACACTTTCATTTGTCAAAATTGTGAACCTAAATTATTCATTAGAAGTACCAATCTCATATTGAATGAGATATTCACGTTACCCGGCCAAAATTTAAGAATAAATATAATCTATATTTGTACATAATGATAATTATGAATGAAATGATTGTCCATTATGCCTGGCCATAAAATGATAAGATGTAGACTTCCATATTCATTTGACAAATAGGGATGCATGCCACGTGGCATCTCATACACCTTTGCTTTATCTTTTAGTGCGCAATGGTTTTTATTCAATTCCGGCATCTTCCTTTTTCCAACCTTGAAGGTTCAACTCAACTTCTTCTTCTTCTTCAACATTATTTTCATACCAAATCTAATCCAAAACCAAGCTTCAAAGTTTCAAACTTTTCTCTACCTTCTATCCAAAACCATACTTCAACTTTCATCATTCACTACTCATAAGGTTCTTATAGTTCTTCATATTTCTTATAGAGATGCATATATATAGTTCTTCATAAATGGTATCCATAACTAGGGTTTGTACATGTTCTTTTTCTTTTTTCTTTCTTTATATTGTTTTTTCAACTTTAACATGCTTTAGTTGTGCATGCTTATTCAAAACCCCTTATCCTTTATTTTAAATTTTAATTTTATTTATTTATCATTGTTTCCTCTTTTAAATGAAACTAAATTTGATGCAAATTTATATGTATTTGTATAAGCATGTTTCAATTATTTATACTATTTATTTATAAATTATATATATTTTTTAGAGAAGATTTAATGCATTAGATATTAATTATACCCCCTTTAAAATTTTCATTTAATTCTTTCAAAAACTAAGTTTATTTGCATATATTAAAATAAATAAATAAATAAAATTATGAAAAATATTATACATCAATCTATGTCATTTCTTTTCTTATACATATGTTGTACCTATTTCTAATTATGTTTATTTTTTGATGTTGAAACAGAATGAACCTACTAAAAGTGGAAGGAAAAAACTCTTCACTTATCAACCAACAATGAAAGAAATTACAAGATGAGTAATAATTCAAAGGAAGTTGAGTTTCCATTGAAACAAGAGATTCACCAAAACTCAAATGATCAACAAGAGAAAGAAAAGGCATCATCGTCATCGTTAAACTCGTTATCTTCGTCGCAATGGCCGAGATTGAAAGATCCAAGAATTGTTAGAGTCTCAAGAGCCTTTGGTGGAAAAGATAGACATAGCAAAGTTTGCACAATAAGAGGATTAAGAGATAGAAGAATAAGACTTTCAGTTCCAACAGCTATTCAACTTTATGATCTTCAAGATAGGTTAGGGCTTAATCAACCTAGTAAAGTTGTTGATTGGTTACTTAATATTGCTAAACATGAGATTGATCAACTTCCACCTTTACCTAATTTTCCACCTCTAGGAGCAAATTTCAACTTTGGTTTTCCTTTTCCGTCTAACGAATCGATCACAATCGCCAACACCGACTCCAACACTTCTCAAACTCATCAACAATTGTTGAATTTCAATAGAAACAATAACATTCATTGGGACGGTTCGTCTTCGAGCCATGAATCGAAAGAGGTTTCGAGAGAAATGGTTATGGAAAAAGGGAATTATTGGATGAATAATAGAAGTACTACTACTCAAGAAGAGGTGAATGTTAACACAAAACAAGGTAGTAACAATGATGAAGTTCCTAGTGCAATTGTTTTACCTAATAGTAACAATTTGTTGCAAAGACCAAATCACCCTTCATTTCTTGGTTTGTTGAATACTATGCCATTTGGTTCTAGTTACAATTGGGGAGTTTCTTCAAATGATCATCATGGTTTTGCAAATCAAGAAGATGTTAATGCAATTTCATCTTTGCCACCAATGTTGTCTTTGTCAACTGGAAATTCTTCTCAAATGTTGTTTGGAACATCACAATCATATTTTTCTTCAAATGTTAATGCAATGGAGATGGAACATCATCAACATCATCATCAACAACAACATCAACAACATCAAAGACAAATCAACAATCATTATAATCAAATGTTGAGTTCGTCGAGTTCGCAAAATCCGTTGAATAATTCTCTCAACAATCCATCTTTCAGTTTGGCAAAATTTCTACAAAGTTCATCAAATAAAGAGCAAGGTTTCTCTCCAAAGTGATCTTGCTTAAAGACACAAATACAAAAGGTTATCTTATTTGAATTCTCCTCTTCTCAAAACTTGCATGGTACTTGAAGATTGTGTGATGAGAAAACTAGTTTCTTTATTTAGTTATAGTTATAAATTGGGATTTGAATAATCATCACTTAATGTTTTTTTTTTTTGTGAGTGCTTGTTTGGATTTTCTATATAGTTTCTTGAAATTTTAGGCAAACTCTTTTGTTTGAATCTTTGTCTTTCTAAGAGTGAGTGAGATTTAGAAGCTCTTTTTCATTTGATAATATAATGTTTGACTCATAATACATATGCAAATTGGTTTATTCTCTAATCTTGATAACATCTTATTTTTTTTAGTATTTGGCCCCTTTTCTTTTACTTAGTCATATATATTATTGCTTCAATCTTAAACCTTTGTTTGAAGATATAATTTATTTTTTAGAAAATATTCAATTTAGTCTCTAAAGTTATAAGAATGTATCTATTAGTCTTCCATATTATATGTTTTATATTCCAAAATGATACTTCCTCTAATCCTTTAAAACTAATGAAATTATCAATTATTATATGCTTTGAATATATTTTAAAACATACTTCATCAGAAAGTGTGAGACATTGGATAATTCTATAAATAATTTTTTTAAAATTATTTGACAGTAAAATCATCAATTAAGTAATAAAAATATTTTAAAAGTTTTGAATTTTTCTTTTAATTAAAAATAAAATATCTCCAATAATGATTTTCTAATAAATATCAGAGATAGAGTCTATTATTGTATATTTTATCGATTTAAAAAAAATATTTTTTTCAAATGTTAATAGATTAAAATTCTGAATTTTAAGAAACTATTTTTAGCAGTTATAATATAGAGACCTATATTAATATTATCCTACCTTTTATGGATTTAAATTGAGTATTTAAATTATTTTTTAGACAAAATTATATTTGTGGTCTTTCCAATTTGACACTTATTTAAAATTAGTAGTATAAGTTTGTTATGAATTAGTCTCTATGTTAAATTGAATTTTAACCTTTAAATTATGCATTCTTTACATTGGTATCTGTAGGCTATGCAAAAGACAAATTTTGTTCAACAATTACATATGAACAATATTCATATGTTCATTCATCATGCTTTCTACTAGAGATGAGTTACTTCTGTGAATTCAAATCATTACTTTTAAATAAAGAATTCTTGCAATAAAAAAATATTTATGTTTTTCTGATTTTGGATTTAAAATTTATATTTAGAGTAAAAGAAGAAAGAAACAAAAAAAAGACTAATTTTACATGTTTATGTGAATTATCTTAATATCCTTAAAATATCACACATTCATTTATTTTTTATTTTAACAAAACTTTCTTAATACCATAAACAATATAGAACATAAAGATCCAATTCAAGAAAAAATTAACTTAAAGATCCAATTCAAGAATTTTCTTAAATTTAAATAACCACATATATAATTATATAATTATATATTGAAATACCAATTAAATTTCTAATGAAGTTGTGATTACGGTCATTCCAACTGTGCAGCGCACAAAAATTATACGTTTATTAAACATATAAAGTCTATAAACTTTAATTTTTTCCATTTTTAGTAATAAATTTTTTAACAAATATAGTAAAAATTATTCATTATTACTACTGCTTCATTATTAAACCATGTAGATAATTTTCACCTTTCTCATATTACTTTTCCTTCATTATTAATCTTTTTTCATGGATAGATTCGTACTGGTGCATGCGCGTTTGGAAGCACATCAACAACCATGGATTATTAGTCTTCTAAAAAACAGTACATGTCACTGTTTTCCATCAGACACTAAAAAAAAAGCTTACACATGAAAATAACTAAACAAAAATCTCTGTCTAAAGTAACCAAATTCAAAACAATAGATTGGTTATTTATTGTTAGGAAAAAAAATATAAAAAACTTTGACATATTATTATTAATCACATTATGGATAGTACTTACTATACGTCCTTTTAAAGATAACTGAACAAACAAGACAGAAGTTTCAGAGTACTTACAACTTCTGTTTACTTTGTCTTGAAATAAAGCTTAGGGTTCTGTGTGTATGTTTGTGTAAAACTTTTTACTGAAATTGTTAACTTGGAAAATAAAACAGTAAATTGAAGGAAAAACTGAATGCAAGAATGTTTTGTTATATGTGTTAATTTTTGAAGTTTATTGTATGAAATAATAATGTAGAGTTTGCAGAAATTTTTTACTTAAGAATTTAATAAGTATTTATTTTGAAATTCTATAAATGGTAATATAATAACAGTTATTAAGTGTTTCAGTTAGGTCATATATTTAGATATAGTTATTCTTAATTAACTGAATGAAATTTTCACATTTAATAGTTATATTTGAAAAGAAAGTCTGAGAAAAGGCACTATGTCCAGATTATATATATAATTTTTTTTTGAGTAATTATACTTGGCATACTGCTTTCATTAATGGTTATATAATAGTGTATTTATTTCTACAGGTTTTTATAATATAGATCTTGTTAAAAGTGGGTTTTTACAATTTTTAATAAAAAAAATGGTTTTGTAGTAATAAAAGAATTGGAGTTGATACATAGTATTTTATTAAAATTTATTAAAAATTAATGGCTTAGTTTAGATTTTTTTAGATGGCAATATTGAATAGACCCTATTTTTATTGTTTTTTCTTTTTATTTTGGTGAACTTTTTATTATGTGTATATATAAAAAAATAAGGTGGTATTTCAATAAGTAAATGAAGGATTAAGTATATTTTTTATACATTTAGTATATATTTTTAAGATTCTATTAATTCTCTGGAAAATGATTATATTTTTTTCAACAAGTATTTTAAATTTATTTTAGTATTACTCAAAATATATTATATTTTTTTCAAACAATATTTTCTTTTATTTGTGGGTTATTTTGCCATTTTGTATTTGCATATCTTAAAAATAAAGTAGAATGAAAGTAAAAAAGAAAGTGAACGGGAAGTAGAATGAATTTTTGATTGTTTGTTAGGAGTGAACCTAAATAGAATGTGAAAGAAAAGAAAGATATGCAAATACAAATGACAAAATAACCCACAAATAAAAGAAAATATTGTTTGAAAAAAATGTAATATATTTTGAGTAATACTAAAATAAATTTAAAATACTTGTTGAAAAATATTGTTTTCAATAAAAAATGATTTCTGAGTTTTTTTTCTTAATGTTTATTGCCATTTGAAAAAAAATGTCAAACTTGTTGTAATATGTTTAAATATTTTGAATAATTTTGTCATTTCAAGAAAAAAACTATCATCACTACTATAAATAACGTTTTTTATAACGAAGCTTTCACCTCAGTCAGAAAAAAACCGAGTTATTATACCAAAGCGCACCATGTTTTAATAAATCATGAGAAAAACAAATCAGGACATACTTCAAATCCCAGCTATTGCAGTTTATGTTTTTATTTGCTTATAAGTGAATACTAAATAATGTATTCCTTCGATTTCCTTAAGAACCGAAGGATAACATAATCAGATATTACTATAAAAACACTTGTTAAACAAATCTTACTCTGATCCTATTTTATTTGTTGCCGCCTCAAACTAGTACGCAACATTCTTTGGGATGGATTGCAAGACAGAAAAAATCTCCAATGTTCTTCTATCTTGAATAAAATATGTGTTCTGCCCTTACAATCCATATCACATAATGGTGTTGATGTTGTTGTTGTATTTTTGGATCAACCCTCAATTAAAGAAGGGAGTTCAACCTTTGAAAAGTAATCATTTGATAGATTGTTAGTGCAAAAAATCATTCTTGCTTCAACTTAAATAGAGAATGAAACTTAACCTTTGAAAAGTTAATCAAAGAAGGGAGCTTAACCTTTGGAATTGTAACGATGAATCTAGATTTGTTTAATATTTTGTGTAAACAATATAATTTTTTTAAAAAAAAACATTTAGATATCATTCACCTCAGTTTTATTCTAAAACCGAGGTACTTTCTTATCTTACTTTATTTTTCTATTTAAAATAGAAAATACATTTCCCCTCATTTTTTTTAAAATCGAGGGAATATGTTACTAACGAATCGATACCCTACATTCTTAAAGGAACAACGCTCAAAATATTGTCAAGACATCAATTCACAACAAACTATCTACATCCACCACTATATATCTTTCTTGTGAAAGCACTTGCCTTGATAACATTTGCTCAAGATAATAAAATTTTAGAACTTAAAAAAGCTTGGAAAAGTTTTCAATGAGGGACTACTAGTGTAGAAAATCATTCTTACTTCAAGTTAAATAAAGAAGGGATATCAACCTTTGAATAACTTATTAAAAGGTGTATGCATTCAAATGATTGAACTTGAAAAGAATGCACACAAAATGTATGCATATTCTTTTCCAACAGGATCTGAATTGGATCAAAATGTATTGTTTTCCAAGAACAACAGCTACTATGATAATACTGTATTTGTTATAATAATGTAATTTAATATTCTGCATAAAGTACAATGTAATGTTAAAAAAAGTTTATACTCCTTGTACCTCGGTTTTTGTTAGAAACCAAGGGAATAAGTTTGGCATAATAATTGAGAATATTGATCACTGTCCTTAAACAAATTTGTGTCATTCATTTCATCAGTATCAATGCTAAAGACACTTCCATTAGTGATCCGCATGAAACCTAAGCGATATCCATTTCATGAGTATGAAAGCATGACGAATATTAACATTTCTAACCTAAATGAAACATGAAGCGCTTGAAACCAAAAGACACAAATAATCTTGGAAAAGTTCTCTATGATGGATTGCAAGAGTAGAAAATTATTCGGTTCAACGTTTGTTTTCTTACATAATTATTTGAGCAGAAAATCATATATTTGAATATTGATTTTAATTATCTTATCCTTTATCGTTTGTAATCATAAACAAATGCATACAAGATCCATATAGAATAATCTTGCACCCAATAATTCAAAGATCTAAAATCTTGATCTTCAAGGAATTTGATTTTTATCTAGGTTCCTAGGGAATTTGATTTTAATTTTAATATTCTGTGTAAACAATGTAATATTTTGAGTAAACAACGAAACTTTTTTATAAAAAAAATTAATCTTACCCCTCAGTTTTCTAAATAAACTGAGATATTAGATACACTAGTTTTGAAAATAATAAAAGTGCTTCCGTTGGGGTTTGATGTGCATATAACTTTACCCATTGGTTTTTAAATCACCGAGGTGTTAAGTGGCAACTTTTCATGACGCCCTTCGTTACCTCGCTTCTTTAGTCGATGTAAAATGCATTTCGCGTCCGAGGTGTTATGTGTTTTTTGTAGTTGTGCATTATTCCTCTTTCTGTCTGGTTTTGGAAGGATTGTTTTTTTAGTAGGTCTAAGTCAAAAACTTTATTTCCTTTCCTTTTCAATGACAAAAAGAACCATATAAAATGGAATATCCTTCGATCTTTCCCTCAGTCCTTTTTCTTTCCTTCAACTTTCTTTGAAACCAAACACAATGTAAGCAAGAGTTCGAAGAAAGAGTCTTTCATTTTTAAAGTGGATTTTTAAAAAGCCTATGATTTTGTCCCTTGGTGCTTCCTTAATTATATGCTAAGAATGCTAGACTTTAGAGGTGGAGAGCCTAGATCAGTGCTTCTTTTCAAGGATCTATCTAGTCTTGGTTAAGGGTTGTCCTATTGAAAAGGTTAGTATCCAGCCAGATAGGGCTTAATCAAATGGGTCTTTTGGCGTCGTCCTTGTTTTGGATAATGATGGATGGCCTTAGAGCTTCTTTGAGAAGAGTGACCTCTCTTAGAGCTTTTTTTTTTGGGTTCAAGGTGTGTAATGAGGGTGTGGTGGTCTCACACCTCTAGTATGCAGATGATCTGTTATTTTTGGTGACACCTTCTCCAAAAACGTGGTCTATCATATGCAATTTTTGAAATATCTTTCCTTCTCGAAAAACATGTACTATCATATGCAATTTCAGAAACTTCTTTACCTTCTCCAAAAACATGGACTATCATATGCAATTTCTGGAATGTCTTTCCCTTTTCCAAAAATGTGGACTATCATATGCAATCTCTGGAATTTCTTTTCCTTCTCCAAAAACGTGTGCTATTATATGTAATTTCGAAAATTTCTTTACCTTCCCAAAAAAGTGGACTACCATATGCAATTTCTAGAATTTATTTCCGTTTTCCAAAAACATGGACTATCACATGCAATTTCTGAAATCTCCTTCCTTTCTCCAAAAGCGTGGACTATCATATGAAATTTTTGGAATTTATTTTCCTTCTTTAAAAAGGTGGACTATCATATGCAATTTCTGGAATATCTTTACTCTCTCCAAAAACGTGGACCATCATATGCAATTTATGGAATTTCTTTTCCTTCTCCAAAAACGTGGACTATCATATGCAATTTAAGAAATTTCTTTACCTTCTCTAAAAACGTGGACTATCATATGCAATTTCTGAAATTTCTTTACCTTCTCCAAAAACGTGGACTATCATATATAATTTCAGCAATTTCTTTCCCTTCTCCAAAAGCTTGGACTATCATATGTAATTTCTGGAATTTATTTCCCTTCTCCAAAAACATGGACTATCACAAGCAATTTCGGAAATCTCGTTCCTTTCTCCAAAAGCGTGGACTATCATATGCAATTTATGAATTTCTTTTCCTTCTCTAAAAATGTGGACTATCATATGCAATTTCTGGAATTTCTTTACTTTCTCCAAAAACGTGGACTATCATATGCAATATCTGGAATTTCTTTCCCTTCTCCAAAAACGTGAACTATCTTTTGCAATTTCTGAAAATTCATTACCCTCTCCAAAAACATGGACTATCATATGCAATTTATGAAATTTCTTTACCTTCTCCAAAAACGTGGACTATCATATACATTTTTCAGAAATTTCTTTCCCTTCTCCAAAAGTGTGGGCTATCATATGCAATTTCGAAAATTTGTTTACCTTCTCCAAAAACGTGGACTATCATATGCTTTTTCGGAAAATTCTTTCCCTTCTCTAAAAAAGTGGACTATCATATGCAATTTCTGGAATTTCTTTACTTTTTTCAAAAACGTGGACCATCATATGCAATTTATGGAATTTCTTTTCCTTCTCCAAAAACGTGGACTATCATATGCAATTTCTGAAATTTCTTTACCTTCTCCAAAAACGTGGACTATCATATACAATTTTTGAAATTTATTTCCCTTCTCCAAAAACGTGGACTATCATATGCAATTTCTGGAATTTCTTTACCTTTTCCAAAAACGTGGACTATCATATACAATTTCTGAAATTTCTTTCCCTTCTCCAAAAACATGGTCTATCATATGCAATTTTTGGAATATCTTTCCTTCTCGAAAAACGTGTACTATCATATGCAATTTCAGAAATTTCTTTACCTTCTCCAAAAATATGGACTATCATATGCAATTTCTAGAATTTCTTTCCCTTCTCCAAAAATGTGGACTATCATATGCATTCTCTGGAATTTCTTTCTCTTCTCCAAAAACGTGTACTATTATATGTAATTTCGAAAATTTCTTTACCTTCCCCAAAAAAGTGGACTACCATATGCAATTTCTAGACTTTATTTCCGTTTTCCAAAAACGTGGACTATCACATGCAATTTCTGAAATCTCTTTCCTTTCTCCAAAAGCGTGGACTATCATATGAAATTTTTGGAATTTATTTTCCTTCTTTAAAAAGGTGGATTATCATATGCAATTTTTGGAATTTATTTTCCTTCTCCAAAAACGTGGACTATCATATGCAATTTCTGGAATTTCTTTCCCTTCTCCAAAAACGTGGACTATCATATGCAATTTCTGAAATTTCTTTTCCTTTTCCTAAAACGTGGATTATCATATACAATTTCGGAAATTTCTTTACCTTCTCCAAAAACGTGATCTATCATATGCAATTTTTGGAATATCCTTCCTTCTCGAAAAACGTGTGCTATCATATGCAAATTCAGAAATTTCTTTACCTTCTCCAAATACATGGACTATAATATGCAATTTCTGAAATGTCTTTCCCTTCTCCAAAAATGTGGACTATCATATGCTATCTCTGGAATTTCTTTTCCTTCTCCAAAAACGTGTACTATTATATGTAATTTAGAAAATTTCTTTACCTTACCCAAAAAAGTGGACTACCATATGGAATTTCTAGAATTTATTTCCGTTTTCCAAAAACGTGGACTATCACATGCAATTTCTGAAATCTCCCTCCTTTCTCCAAAAGCGTGGACTATCATATGAACTTTTTGGAATTTTTTTTCCTTCTTTAAGAAGATGGACTCTCATATGCAATTTCTGGAATTTCTTTACTCTCTCCAAAAACGTGGACCATCATATGCAATTTATGGAATTTCTTTTCCTTCTCCAAAAACGTGGACTATCATATGCAATTTAAGAAATTTCTTTACCTTCTCTAAAAACGTGGACTATCATATGCAATTTCTGAAATTTCTTTACCTTCTCCAAAAACATGGACTATCATATACAATTTCAACAATTTCTTTCCCTTCTCCAAAAGCTTGGACTATCATATGCAATTTCTGGAATTTATTTCCCTTCTCCAAAAACATGGATTATCACATGCAATTTCTGAAATCTCCTTCCTTTCTCCAAAAGCGTGGACTATCATATGCAATTTATGGATTTCTTTTCCTTCTCTAAAAATGTGGACTATCATATGCAATTTTTGGAATTTCTTTACTTTCTCCAACAACGTGGACTATCATATGCAATATCTGGAATTTCTTTCCCTTCTCCAAAAACGTGAACTATCTTTTGCAATTTCTGAAAATTCTTTACCCTCTCCAAAAACATGGACTATCATATGCAATTTCTGAAATTTCTTTACCTTCTCCAAAAACGTGGACTATCATATACAATTTCAGAAATTTCTTTCCCTTCTCCAAAAGTGTGGCCTATCATATGCAATTTCGAAAATTTCTTTACCTTCTCCAAAAACGTGGACTATCTTATGCTATTTCGGAAAATTCTTTCCCTTCTCTAAAAACGTGGACTATCATATGCAATTTCTGGAATTTCTATACTTTCTTCAAAAACGTGGACCATCATATGCAATTTATGGAATTTCTCTTCCTTCTCCAAAAACGTGGACTATCATATGCAATTTCTAAAATTTCTCTACCTTCTCCAAAAACGTGGACTATCATATACAATTTCTAAAATTTATTTCCCTTCTCCAAAAACGTGAACTATCATATGCAATTTCTACGATTTCTTTACCTTTTCCAAAAACGTGGACTATCATATACAATTTCTGAAATTTATTTCACTTCTCCAAAAACATGGTCTATCATATGCAATTTTTGGAATATCTTTCCTTCTCGAAAAACATGTACTATCATATGCAATTTCAGAAATTTCTTTACCTTCTCCAAAAATATGGACTATCATATGCAATTTCTGGAATGTCTTTCCCTTCTCCAAAAATGTGGACTATCATATGCAATCTTTGGAATTTCTTTTTCTTCTCCAAAAACGTGTACTATTATATGTAATTTCGAAAATTTCTTTACCTTCCCCCATAAAGTGGACTACCATATGCAATTTCTAGAATTTATTTCCGTTTTCCAAAACATGGACTATCACTTGCAATTTCTGAAATCTCTTTCCTTTCTCCAAAAGCGTGGACTATCATATGAAATTTCTGGAATTTATTTTCCTTCTTTAAAAAGGTGGATTATCATATGCAATTTTTGGAATTTATTTTCCTTCTCCAATAACATGGACTATCATATGCAATTTCTGGAATTTCTTTCCCTTATCCAAAAACGTGGACTATCATATGCAATTTCTGAAATTTCTTTACCTTTTCCTAAAATGTGGATTATCATATACAATTTCTGAAATTTCTTTACCTTCTCCAAAAACGTGGTCTATCATATGCAATTTTTGGAATATCCTTCCTTCTCGAAAAAACGTGTACTATCATATGCAATTTCAGAAATTTCTTTACCTTCTCCAAAAACATGGACTATCATATGCAATTTCTGGAATGTCTTTCCCTTCTCCAAAAATGTGGACTATCATATGCAATCTCTGGAATTTCTTTTCCTTCTCCAAAAACGTGTACTATTATATGTAATTTCGAAAATTTCTTTACCTTTCCCAAAAAAGTGGACTACCATATGCAATTTCTAGAATTTATTTCCGTTTTCCAAAAACGTGGACTATCACATGCAATTTCTGAAATCTCCTTCCTTTCTCCAAAAGCGTGGACTATCATATGAAATTTTTGGAATTTATTTTCCTTCTTTAAAAAGGTGGACTATCATATGTAATTTCTGGAATATCTTTACTCTCTCCAAAAACGTGGACCATCATATGCAATTTATGGAATTTCTTTTCCTTCTCCAAAAACGTGGACTATCATATGCAATTTAAGAAATTTCTTTACCTTCTCTAAAAACGTGGACTATCATATGCAATTTCTGAAATTTCTTTACCTTCTCCAAAAACGTGGACTATCATATATAATTTCAGCAATTTCTTTCCCTTCTCCAAAAGCATGGACTATCATATGTAATTTCTGGAATTTATTTCCCTTCTCCAAAAACATGGACTATCACAAGCAATTTCGGAAATCTCGTTCCTTTCTCCAAAAGCGTGGACTATCATATGCAATTTATGAATTTCTTTTCCTTCTCTAAAAATGTGGATTATCATATGCAATTTCTGGAATTTCTTTACTTTCTCCAAAAACGTGAACTATCATATGCAATATCTGGAATTTCTTTCCCTTCTCCAAAAACGTGAACTATCTTTTGCAATTTCTGAAAATTCATTACCCTCTCCAAAAACATGGACTATCATATGCAATTTATGAAATTTCTTTACCTTCTCCAAAAACGTGGACTATCATATACATTTTCAGAAATTTCTTTCCCTTCTCCAAAAGTGTGGGCTATCATATGCAATTTCGAAAATTTGTTTACCTTCTCCAAAAACGTGGACTATCATATGCTATTTCGGAAAATTCTTTCCCTTCTCTAAAAAAGTGGACTATCATATGCAATTTCTGGAATTTCTTTACTTTTTTCAAAAACGTGGACCATCATATGCAATTTATGGAATTTCTTTTCCTTCTCCAAAAACGTGGACTATCATATGCAATTTCTGAAATTTCTTTACCTTCTCCAAAAACGTGGACTATCATATACAATTTTTGAAATTTATTTCTCTTCTCCAAAAACGTGGACTATCATATGCAATTTCAGGAATTTCTTTACCTTTTCCAAAAACGTGGACTATCATATACAATTTCTGAAATTTCTTTCCCTTCTCCAAAAACATGGTCTATCATATGCAATTTTTGGAATATCTTTCCTTCTCGAAAAACGTGTACTATCATATGCAATTTCAGAAATTTCTTTACCTTCTCCAAAAATATGGACTATCATATGCAATTTCTAGAATTTCTTTCCCTTCTCCAAAAATGTGGACTATCATATGCATTCTCTGGAATTTCTTTCTCTTCTCCAAAAACGTGTACTATTATATGTAATTTCGAAAATTTTTTTACCTTCCCCAAAAAAGTGGACTACCATATGCAATTTCTAGACTTTATTTCCGTTTTCCAAAAACGTGGACTATCACATGCAATTTCTGAAATCTCTTTCCTTTCTCCAAAAGCGTGGACTATCATATGAAATTTTTGGAATTTATTTTCCTTCTTTAAAAAGGTGGATTATCATATGCAATTTTTGGAATTTATTTTCCTTCTCCAAAAACGTGGACTATCATATGCAATTTCTGGAATTTCTTTCCCGTCTCCAAAAACGTGGACTATCATATGCAATTTCTGAAATTTCTTTTCCTTTTCCTAAAACGTGGATTATCATATACAATTTCGGAAATTTCTTTACCTTCTCCAAAAACGTGATCTATCATATGCAATTTTTGGAATATCCTTCCTTCTCGAAAAACGTGTGCTATCATATGCAAATTCAGAAATTTCTTTACCTTCTCCAAATACATGGACTATAATATGCAATTTCTGAAATGTCTTTCCCTTCTCCAAAAATGTGGACTATCATATGCAATCTCTGGAATTTCTTTTCCTTCTCCAAAAACGTGTATTATTATATGTAATTTAGAAAATTTCTTTACCTTACCCAAAAAAGTGGACTACCATATGGAATTTCTAGAATTTATTTTCGTTTTCCAAAAACGTGGACTATCACATGCAATTTCTGAAATCTCCCTCCTTTCTCCAAAAGCGTGGACTATCATATGAACTTTTTGGAATTTTTTTTCCTTCTTTAAGAAGATGGACTCTCATATGCAATTTCTGGAATTTCTTTACTCTCTCCAAAAACGTGGACCATCATATGCAATTTATGGAATTTCTTTTCCTTCTCCAAAAACGTGGACTATCATATGCAATTTAAGAAATTTCTTTACCTTCTCTAAAAACGTGGACTATCATATGCAATTTCTGAAATTTCTTTACCTTCTCCAAAAACATGGACTATCATATACAATTTCAGCAATTTCTTTCCCTTCTCCAAAAGCTTGGACTATCATATGCAATTTCTGGAATTTATTTCCCTTCTCCAAAAACATGGATTATCACATGCAATTTCTGAAATCTCCTTCCTTTCTCCAAAAGCGTGGACTATCATATGCAATTTATGGATTTCTTTTCCTTCTCTAAAAATGTGGACTATCATATGCAATTTCTGGAATTTCTTTACTTTCTCCAAAAACGTGGACTATCATATGCAATATCTGGAATTTCTTTCCCTTCTCCAAAAACGTGAACTATCTTTTGCAATTTCTGAAAATTTTTTACCCTCTCCAAAAACATGGACTATCATATGCAATTTCTGAAATTTCTTTACCTTCTCCAAAAACGTGGACTATCATACATTTTCAGAAATTTCTTTGCCTTCTCCAAAAGTGTGGGCTATCATATGCAATTTCGAAAATTTGTTTACCTTCTCCAAAAACGTGGACTATCATATGCTATTTCGGAAAATTCTTTCCCTTCTCTAAAAACGTGGACTATCATATGCAATTTCTGGAATTTCTTTACTTTCTTCAAAAATGTGGACCATCATATGCAATTTATGGAATTTCTTTTCCTTCTCCAAAAACGTGGACTATCATATGCAATTTCTGAAATTTCTTTACCTTCTCCAAAAACGTGGACTATCATATACAATTTCTGAAATTTATTTCCCTTCTCCAAAAACGTGGACTATCATATGCAATTTCTGGAATTTCTTTACCTTTTCCAAAAACGTGGACTATCATATACAATTTCTGAAATATCTTTCCCTTCTCCAAAAACATGGTCTATCATATGTAATTTTTGGAATATCTTTCCTTCTCGAAAAACGTGTACTATCATATGCAATTTCAGAAATTTCTTTACCTTCTCCAAAAATATGGACTATCATATGCAATTTCTAGAATGTCTTTCCCTTCTCCAAAAATGTGGACTATCATATGCAATCTCTGGAATTTCTTTCTCTACTCCAAAAACGTGTACTATTATATGTAATTTCAAAAATTTCTTTACCTTCCCCAAAAAAGTGGACTACCATATGCAATTTCTAGACTTTATTTCCGTTTTCCAAAAACGTGGCCTATCACATGCAATTTCTGAAATCTCTTTCCTTTCTCCAGAAGCGTGGACTATCATATGAAATTTTTGGAATTTAATTTCCTTCTTTAAAAAGGTGGATTATCATATGCAATTTTTGGAATTTATTTTCCTTCTCCAAAAACGTGGACTATCATATGCAATTTCTGGAATTTCTTTTCCTTCTCCAAAAACGTGGACTATCTTATGCAATTTCTGAAATTTCTTTACCTTTTCCTAAAACGTGGATTATCATATACAATTTCGGAAATTTCTTTACCTTCTCCAAAAACGTGATCTATCATATGCAATTTTTGGAATATCCTTCCTTCTCGAAAAACGTGTACTATCATATGCAAATTCCGAAATTTCTTTACCTTCTCCAAATACATGGACTATAATATGCAATTTCTGAAATGTCTTTCCCTTCTCCAAAAATGTGGACTATCATATGCAATCTCTGGAATTACTATTATATGTAATTTAGAAAATTTCTTTACCTTACCCAAAAAAGTGGACTACCATATGCAATTTCTAGAATTTATTTCCGTTTTCCAAAAACGTGGACTATCACATGCAATTTCTGAAATCTCCCTCCTTTCTCCAAAAGCGTGGACTGTCATATGAACTTTTTGGAATTTTTTTTCCTTATTTAAGAAGATGGACTCTCATATGCAATTTCTGGAATTTCTTTACTCTCTCCAAAAACGTGGACCATCATATGCAATTTATGGAATTTCTTTTCCTTCTCCAAAAACGTGGACTATCATATACAATTTAAGAAATTTCTTTACCTTCTCTAAAAACGTGGACTATCATATGCAATTTCTGAAATTTCTTTACCTTCTCAAAAAACGTGGACTATCATATACAATTTCAGCAATTTCTTTCCCTTCTCCAAAAGCTTGGACTATCATATGCAATTTCTGGAATTTATTTCCCTTCTCCAAAAACATGGATTATCACATGCAATTTCTGAAATCTCCTTCCTTTCTCCAAAAGCGTGGACTATCATATGCAATTTATGGATTTCTTTTCCTTCTCTAAAAATGTGGACTATCATATGCAATTTCTGGAATTTCTTTACTTTCTCCAACAACGTGGACTATCATATGCAATATCTGGAATTTCTTTCCCTTATCCAAAAACGTGAACTATCTTTTGCAATTTATGAAAATTCTTTACCCTCTCCAAAAACATGGACTATCATATGCAATTTCTGAAATTTCTTTACCTTCTCCAAAAACGTGGACTATCATATACAATTTCAGAAATTTCTTTCCCTTCTCCAAAAGTGTGGCCTATCATATGCAATTTCGAAAATTTCTTTACCTTCTCCAAAAACGTGGACTATCATATGCTATTTCGGAAAATTCTTTCCCTTCTCTAAAAACGTGGACTATCATATGCAATTTCTGGAATTTCTATACTTTCTTCAAAAACGTGGACCATCATATGCAATTTATGGAATTTTTCTTCCTTCTCCAAAAACGTGGACTATCATATGCAATTTCTAAAATTTCTCTACCTTCTCCAAAAACGTGGACTATCATATACAATTTCTAAAATTTATTTCCCTTCTCCAAAAACGTGAACTATCATATGCAATTTCTGCGATTTCTTTACCTTTTCCAAAAACGTGGACTATCATATACAATTTCTGAAATTTATTTCACTTCTCCAAAAACATGGTCTATCATATGCAATTTTTGGAATATCTTTCCTTCTCGAAAAACATGTACTATCATATGCAATTTCAGAAATTTCTTTACCTTCTCCAAAAATATGGACTATCATATGCAATTTCTGGAATGTCTTTCCCTTCTCCAAAAATGTGGACTATCATATGCAATCTTTGGAATTTCTTTTTCTTCTCCAAAAACGTGTACTATTATATGTAATTTCGAAAATTTCTTTACCTTCCCCCATAAAGTGGACTACCATATGCAATTTCTAGAATTTATTTCCGTTTTCCAAAACATGGACTATCACTTGCAATTTCTGAAATCTCTTTCCTTTCTCCAAAAGCATGGACTATCATATGAAATTTCTGGAATTTATTTTCCTTCTTTAAAAAGGTGGATTATCATATGCAATTTTTGGAATTTATTTTCCTTCTCCAAAAACATGGACTATCATATGCAATTTCTGGAATTTCTTTCCCTTATCCAAAAACGTGGACTATCATATGCAATTTCTGAAATTTCTTTACCTTTTCCTAAAATGTGGATTATCATATACAATTTCTGAAATTTCTTTACCTTCTCCAAAAACGTGGTCTATCATATGCAATTTTTGGAATATCCTTCCTTCTCGAAAAAACGTGTACTATCATATGCAATTTCAGAAATTTCTTTACCTTCTCCAAAAACATGGACTATCATATGCAATTTCTGGAATGTCTTTCCCTTCTCCAAAAATGTGGACTATCATATGCAATCTCTGGAATTTCTTTTCCTTCTCCAAAAACGTGTACTATTATATGTAATTTCGAAAATTTCTTTACCTTTCCCAAAAAAGTGGACTACCATATGCAATTTCTAGAATTTATTTCCGTTTTCCAAAAACGTGGACTATCACATGCAATTTCTGAAATCTCCTTCCTTTCTCCAAAAGCGTGGACTATCATATGAAATTTTTGGAATTTATTTTCCTTCTCTAAAAAGGTGGACTATCATATGCAATTTCTGGAATTTCTTTACTCTCTCCAAAAACGTGGACCATCATATGCAATTTATGGAATTTCTTTTCCTTCTCCAAAAACGTGGACTATCATATGCAATTTATGGAATTTCTTTACCTTTTCCAAAAACGTGGACTATCATATACAATTTCTGAAATTTATTTCCCTTCTCCAAAAACGTGGACTATCATATGCAATTTATGGAATTTCTTTACCTTTTACAAAAACGTGGACTATCATATACAATTTCTGAAATTTATTTCCCTTCTTTAAAAACATGGTCTATCATATGCAATTTTTGGAATATCTTTCCTTCTCGAAAAACGTGGACCATCATATGCAATTTATGGAATTTCTTTTCCTTCTCCAAAAACATGGACTATCATATGCAATTTAAGAAATTTCTTTACCTTCTCTAAAAACGTGAACTATCATATGCAATTTCTGAAATTTCTTTACCTTCTCCAAAAACGTGGACTATCATATACAATTTCAGCAATTTCTTTCCCTTCTCAAAAAGCTTGGACTATCATATGTAATTTCTGGAATTTATTTCCCTTCTCCAAAAACATGGATTATCACATGCAATTTCTGAAATCTCCTTCCTTTCTCCAAAAGCGTGGACTATCATATGAAATTTATGGATTTCTTTTCATTCTCTAAAAATGTGGACTATCATATGCAATTTCTGGAATTTCTTTACTTTCTCCAAAAACGTGGACTATCATATGCAATATCTGGAATTTCTTTCCCTTCTCCAAAAACGTGAACTATCTTTTCCAATTTCTGAAAATTCTTTACCCTCTCCAAAAACATGAACTATCATATGCAATTTCTGAAATTTCTTTACCTTCTGCAAAAACGTGGACTATCATATACAATTTCTGAAATTTCTTTCCCTTCTCCAAAAGTGTAGGCTATCATATGCAATTTCAAAAATATCTTTACCATTTCCAAAAACGTGGACTATCATATGCTATTTCGGAAAATTTTTTTCCTTCTCTAATAACGTGGACTATCATATGCAATTTCTGGAATTTCTTTACTTTCTTCGAAAACGTGGACCATCATATGCAATTTATGGAATTTTTTTCCTTCTCCAAAAACGTGGACTATCATATGCAATTTCTGAAATTTCTTTACCTTCTCCAAAAAGTGGACTATCATATACAATTTCTGAAATTTATTTCCCTTCTCCAAAAACGTGGACTATCATATGCAATTTCTGGAATTTCTTTACCTTTTCCAAAAACGTGGACTATCATATACAATTTCTGAAATTTCTTTCCCTTCTCCAAAAACATGGTCTATCATATGCAATTTTTGGAATATCTTTCATTCTCGAAAAACGTGTACTATCATATGCAATTTCAGAAATTTCATTACCTTCTCCAAAAATATGGACTATCATATGCAATTTCTGGAATGTCTTTCCCTTCTCCAAAAATGTGGACTATCATATGCAATCTCTGGAATTTCTTTTTCTTCTCCAAAAACGTGTACTATTATATGTAATTTCGAAAATTTCTTTACCTTCCCCAAAAAAGTGGACTACCATATGCAATTTCTAGAAATAATTTCCGTTTTTCAAAAACGTGGACTATCACGTGCAATTTGTGAAATCTCTTTCCTTTCTCCAAAAGCGTGGACTATCATATTAAATTTTTGGAATTTATTTTCCTTCTTTAAAAAGGTGGATTATCATATGCAATTTTTGGAATTTATTTTCCTTCTCCAAAAACGTGGACTATCATATGCAATTTTTGGAATTTCTTTCCCTTCTCCAAAAACGTGGACTATCATATGCAATTTCTGAAATTTCTTTACATTTTCCTAAAACGTGGATTATCATATACAATTTCTGAAATTTCTTTACCTTCTCCAAAAACGTGGTCTATCATATGCAATTTTTGGAATATCCTTCCTTCTCGAAAAACGTGTACTATCATATGCAATTTCAGAAATTTCTTTACCTTCTCCAAAAACATGGACTATCATATGCAATTTCTGGAATGTCTTTCCCTTCTCAAAAAATGTGGACTATCATATGCAATCGCTGGAATTTCTTTTACTTCTCCAAAAACGTGTACTATTACATGTAATTTCGAAAATTTCTTTACCTTCCCCAAAAGAGTGGACTACCACATGCAATTTCTAGAATTTATTTCCGTTTTCCAAAACATGGACTATCACATGCAATTTCTGAAATCCCTTTCCTTTTTCCAAAAGCGTGGACTATCACACGAAATTTTTGGAATTTATTTTCCTTCTTTAAAAAGGTGGACTATCATATGCAATTTCTAGAATGTCTTTCCCTTCTCCAAAAATGTGGACTATCATATGCAATCTCTGGAATTTCTTTTTATTCTCCAAAAACGTGTACTATTATATGTAATTTCGAAAATTTCTTTACCTTCCCCAAAAAAGTGGACTACCATATGCAATTTCTAGAATTTATTTCCGTTTTCCAAAAATGTGGACTATCACGTGCAATTTCTGAAATCTCTTTTCTTTCTCCAAAAGCGGGGACTACCATATTAAATTTTTGGAATTTATTTTCCTTCTTTAAAAAGGTGGACTATCATATGCAATTTTTGGAATTTATTTTCCTTCTCCAAAAACGTGGACTATCATATGTAATTTCTGGAATTTCTTTCCCTTCGCCAAAAACGTGGACTATCATATGCATTTTCTGAAATTTCTTTACCTTCTTCAAAAACGTGGATTATCATATATAATTTATGAAATTTCTTTACCTTCTCCAAAAACGTGGTATATCATATGCAATTTTTGGAATATCCTTCCTTCTCGAAAAACATGTACTATCATATGCAATTTCAGAAATTTCTTTACCTTCTCCAAAAACATGGACTATCATATGCAATTTCTGGAATGTCTTTCCCTTCTCCAAAAATGTGGACTATCATATGCAATCTCTGGAATTTCTTTTCCTTCTCCAAAAACGTGTACTATTATATGTAATTTCGGAAATTTCATTACCTTCCCCAAAAAAGTGGACTACCATATGCAATATCTAGAATTTATTTCCGTTTTCCAAAAACGTGGACTATCACATGCAATTTCTGAAATCTCTTTCCTTTTTCCAAAAGCGTGGACTATCATATGAAATTTTTTGAATTTATTTTCCTTCTTTAAAAAGGTGGATTATCATATGCAATTTTTGGAATTTATTTTCCTTCTCCAAAAACGTGGACTATCATATGCAATTTCTGGAATTTCTTTCCCTTCTCCAAAAACGTGGACTATCATATGCAATTTCTGAAATTTCTTTACCTTTTCCTAAAACGTGGATTATCGTATACAATTTCTAAAATTTCTTTACCTTCTCCTAAAACGTGGTCTATCATATGCAATTTTTGGAATATCTTTCCTTTTCGAAAAAGGTGGACTATCACATGCAACTTCTGAAATTTCTTTACATTCTCCAAAAACGTGGACTATCATATACAATTTCATCAATTTCTTTCCCTTCTCCAAATGCTTGGACTATCATATGTAATTTCTGGAATTTATTTTCCTTCTCCAAAAACATGGACTATCACATGCAATTTCTGAAATCTCCTTCCTTCTCCAAAAGTGTGGACTATCATATGCAATTTATGGATTTCTTTTCCTTCTCTAAAAATTTGGACTATCATATGCAATTTCTGGAATTTCTTTACTTTCTCCAAAAACGTGGACTATCATATGCAATATCTAGAATTTATTTCCCTTCTCCAAAAACGTGAACTATCTTTTGCAATTTCTGAAAATTCTTTACCCTCTCCAAAAACATGGACTATCATATGCAATTTCTGAAATTTCTTTACCTTCTCCAAAAACGTGGACTATCATATACAATTTCAGAAATTTTTTTCCCTTCTCCAAAAGTGTGGGCTATCATATGCAATTTCGAAAATTTCTTTACCTTCTCCAAAAACGTGGACTATCATATGCTATTTCGGAAAATTCTTTCCCTTCTCCAAAAACTTGGACTATCATATGCAATTTATGGAACTTCTTTACTTTCTTCCAAAACGTGGACTATCATATGCAATTTCTGAAATTTCTTTACCTTCTCCAAAAACGTGGACTATCATATACAATTTCAGAAATTTCTTTTCCTTCTCCATAAGTGTGGACTATCATATGCAATTTCGAAAATATCTTTACCTTCTTTAAAAACGTGGACTATCATATGCTGTTTCGGAAGTTTCTTTCCCTTCTCCAAAAGCGTGGACTATCATATACAATTTCTGATATTTCTTTACCTTCTCCAAAAACGTGGACTATCATATACAATTTCTGAAATTTCTTTCCCTTCTCCAAAAGTGTGGACTATCATATGCAATTTCGAAAATATCTTTTCCTTCTTTAAAAACGTGGACTATCATATGCTATTTCGGAAATATCTTTCCCTTCTCCAAAAGCGTGGACTATCATATGCATTTTCTGAAATTTCTTTACCTTCTTCAAAAACGTGGATTATCATATATAATTTATGAAATTTCTTTACCTTCTCCAAAAACGTGGTCTATCATATGCAATTTTTGGAATATCTTTCCTTCTCGAAAAACGTGTACTATCATATGCAATTTCAGAAATTTCTTTACCTTCTACAAAAACATGGACTATCATATGCAATTTCTGGAATGTCTTTCCCTTCTCCAAAAATGTGGACTATCATATGCAATCTCTGGAATTTCTTTTTCTTCTCCAAAAATGTGTACTATTATATGTAATTTCGAAAATTTCTTTACCTTCCCCAAAAAAGTGGACTACCATATGCAATATCTAGAATTTATTTCCGTTTTCCAAAAACGTGGACTATCACATGCAATTTCTGAAATCTCTTTCCTTTTTCCAAAAGCGTGGACTATCATATGCAATTTTTGGAATTTATTTTCCTTCTCCAAAAACGTGGACTATCATATGCAATTTCTGGAATTTCTTTCCCTTCTCCAAAAACGTGGACTATCATATGCAATTTCTGAAATTTCTTTACCTTTTCCTAAAACCTGGATTATCGTATACAATTTCTGAAATTTCTTTACCTTCTCCAAAAACGTGGTCTATCATATGCAATTTTTGGAATATCTTTCCTTTTCGAAAAAGGTGGAGTATCACATGCAACTTCTGAAATTTCTTTACCTTCTCCAAAAACGTGGACTATCATATACAATTTCATCAATTTCTTTCCCTTCTCCAAATGCTTGGACTATCATATGTAATTTCTGGAATTTATTTCCCTTCTCCAAAAACATGGACTATCACATGCAATTTCTGAAATCTCCTTCCTTCTCCAAAAGTGTGGACTATCATATGCAATTTATGGATTTCTCTTCCTTCTCTAAAAATGTGGACTGTCATATGCAATTTCTGGAATTTCTTTACTTTCTCCAAAAACGTGGACTATCATATGCAATATCTGGAATTTATTTCCCTTCTCCAAAAACGTGAACTATCTTTTGCAATTTCTGAAAATTCTTTACCCTCTCCAAAAACATGGACTATCATATGCAATTTCTGAAATTTCTTTACCTTCTTCAAAAACGTGGACTATCATATACAATTTCTGAAATTTTTTTCCCTTCTCCAAAAGTGTGGGCTATCATATGCAATTTCGAAAATTTCTTTACCTTCTCCAAAAACGTGGACTATCATATGCTATTTCGGAAAATTCTTTCCCTTCTCCAAAAACTTGGACTATCATATGCAATTTATGGAACTTCTTTGCTTTCTTCAAAAACGTGGACTATCATATGCAATTTCTGAAATTTCTTTACCTTCTCCAAAAACGTGGACTATCATATACAATTTCAGAAATTTCTTTTCCTTCTCCAAAAGTGTGGACTATCATATGCAATTTCGAAAATATCTTTACCTTCTTTAAAAACGTGGACTATCATATGCTGTTTCGGAAGTTTCTTTCCCTTCTCCAAAAGCGTGGACTATCATATACAATTTCTGATATTTCTTTACCTTCTCCAAAAACGTGGACTATCATATACAATTTCTGAAATTTCTTTCCCTTCTCCAAAAGTGTGGACTATCATATGCAATTCCGAAAATATCTTTTCCTTCTTTAAAAACGTGGACTATCATATGCTATTTCGAAAATTTTTTTCCCTTCTCCAAAAGCGTGGACTATCATATGTTATTTCGGAAATTTCTTTACCTTTTCGAAAAACGTGGACTATCATATACAATTTCCGAAATTTCTTCACCTTCTCCAAAAACATGGTCTATCATATGCAATTTTTGAAATATCTTTCCTTCTCGAAAAACGTGTACTATCATATGCAATTTCTGAAATTTCTTTACCTTCTCCAAAAACGTGGACTATCATATGCAATTTCTGGAATGTCTTTCCCATCTCCAAAAATGTGGACTATCATATGCAATCTCTGGAATTTCTTTTTCTTCTCCAAAAACGTGTACTATTATATGTAATTTAGAAAATTTCTTTACCTTCCCCAAAAAAGTGGACTACCATATGCAATTTCTAGAATTTATTTCCGTTTTCCAAAAACGTGGACTATCACATGCAATTTCTGAAATCTCTTTTCTTTCTCCAAAAGCGTGGACTATCATATGAAATTTTTGGAATTTTTTTTCCTTCTTTAAGAAGATGGACTCTCATATGCAATTTCTGGAATTTCTTTACTCTCTCCAAAAACGTGGACTATCATATGCAATTTCTGGAATTTCTTTCCCTTCGCCAAAAACATGGACTATCATATGCAATTTCTGAAATTTCTTTACCTTCTTCAAAAACGTGGATTATCATATATAATTTCTGAAATTTCTTTACCTTCTCCAAAAACGTGGTCTATCATATGCAATTTTTGGAATATCCTTCCTTCTCGAAAAACGTGTACTATCATATGCAATTTCAGAAATTTCTTTACCTTCTCCAAAAACATGGACTATCATATGCAATTTCTGGAATGTCTTTCCCTTCTCCAAAAATGTGGACTATCATATGCAATCTCTGGAATTTCATTTCCTTCTCCAAAAACGTGTACTATTATATGTAATTTCGAAAATTTCTTTACCTTCCCCAAAAAAGTGGACTACCATATGCAATTTCTAGAATTTATTTCCGTTTTCCAAAAATGTGGACTATCACATGCAATTTCTGAAATCTCTTTCCTTTCTCCAAAAGCGTGGACTATCATATGAAATTTTTGGAATTTATTTTCCTTCTTTAAAAAGGTGGATTATCGTATACAATTTCTGAAATTTCTTTACCTTCTCCAAAAACGTGGTCTATCATATGCAATTTTTGGAATATCTTTCCTTTTCGAAAAAGGTGGACAATCACATGCAATTTCTGAAATTTCTTTACCTTCTCCAAAAACGTGGACTATCATATACAATTTCATCAATTTCTTTCCCTTCTCCAAAAGCTTGGACTATCATATGTAATTTCTGGAATTTATTTCCCTTCTCCAAAAACATGGACTATCACATGCAATTTCTGAAATCTCCTTCCTTCTCCAAAAGTGTGGACTATCATATGCAATTTATGGATTTCTTTTCCTTCTCTAAAAATATGGACTGTCATATGCAATTTCTGGAATTTCTTTACTTTCTCCAAAAACGTGGACTATCATATGCAATATCTGGAATTTATTTCCCTTCTCCAAAAACGTGAACTATCTTTTGCAATTTCTGAAAATTCTTTACCCTCTCCAAAAACATGGACTATCATATGCAATTTCTGAAATTTCTTTACCTTCTCCAAAAACATGGACTATCATATACAATTTCTGAAATTTTTTTCCCTTCTCCAAAAGTGTGGGCTATCATATGCAATTTCGAAAATTTCTTTACCTTCTCCAAAAACGTGGACTATCATATGCTATTTCGGAAAATTCTTTCCCTTCTCCAAGAACTTGGACTATCATATGCAATTTATGGAACTTCTTTACTTTCTTCAAAAACATGGACTATCATATGCAATTTCTGAAATTTCTTTACCTTCTCCAAAAACGTGGACTATCATATACAATTTCAGAAATTTCTTTTCCTTCTCCAAAAGTGTGGACTATCATATGCAATTTCGAAAATATCTTTACTTTCTTTAAAAACGTGGACTATCATATGCTGTTTCGGAAGTTTCTTTCCCTTCCCCAAAAGCGTGGACTATCATATACAATTTCAAATATTTCTTTACCTTCTCCAAAAACGTGGACTATCATATACAATTTCTGAAATTTTTTTCCCTTCTCCAAAAGTGTGGGCTATCATATGCAATTTCGAAAATTTCTTTACCTTCTCCAAAAACGTGGACTATCATATGCTATTTCGGAAAATTCTTTCCCTTCTCCAAGAACTTGGACTATCATATGCAATTTATGGAACTTCTTTACTTTCTTCAAAAACATGGACTATCATATGCAATTTCTGAAATTTCTTTACCTTCTCCAAAAACGTGGACTATCATATACAATTTCAGAAATTTCTTTTCCTTCTCCAAAAGTGTGGACTATCATATGCAATTTCGAAAATATCTTTACTTTCTTTAAAAACGTGGACTATCATATGCTGTTTCGGAAGTTTCTTTCCCTTCCCCAAAAGCGTGGACTATCATATACAATTTCAAATATTTCTTTACCTTCTCCAAAAACGTGGACTATCATATACAATTTCTGAAATTTCTTTCCCTTCTCCAAAAGTGTGGACTATCATATGCAATTTCGAAAATATCTTTTCCTTCTTTAAAAACGTGGACTATCATATGCTATTTCGGAAATTTCTTTCCCTTCTCCAAAAGCGTGGACTATCATATGTTATTTCGGAAATTTCTTTACCTTTTCGAAAAAACGTGGACTATCATATACAATTTCTGAAATTTCTTTCCCTTCTCCAAAAACATGGTCTATGATATGCAATTTTTGAAATATATTTCCTTCTCGAAAAACGTGTACTATCATATGCAATTTCAGAAATTTCTTTACCTTCCCCAAAAACGTGGACTATCATATGCAATTTCTGGAATGTCTTTCCCATCTCCAAAAATGTGGACTATCATATGCAATCTCTGGAATTTCTTTTTCTTCTCCAAAAACGTGTACTATTATATGTAATTTTGAAAATTTCTTTACCTTCCCCAAAAAAGTGGACTTCCATAAGCAATTTCTAGAATTTGTTTCCGTTTTCCAAAAACGTGGACTATCACATGCAATTTCTGAAATCTCTTTCCTTTCTCCAAAAGCGTGGACTATCATATGAAATTTTTGGAATTTATTTTCCTTCCTTAAAAAGGTGGATTATCATATGCAATTTTTGGAATTTATTTTCCTTCTCCAAAAACGTGGACTATCATATGCAATTTCTGGAATTTCTTTCCCTTCTCCAAAAACGTGGACTATCATATGCAATTTCTGAAATTTCTTTACCTTTTCCTAAAACGTGGATTATCGTATACAATTTCTGAAATTTCTTTACCTTGTCCAAATACGTGGTCTATCATATGCAATATTTGGAATATCTTTCCTTTTCGAAAAAGGTGGACTATCACATGCAATTTCTGAAATTTCTTTACCTTCTCCAAAAACGTGGACTATCATATACAATTTCATCAATTTCTTTCCCTTCTCCAAATGCTTGGACTATCATATGTAATTTCTGGAATTTATTTCCCTTCTCCAAAAACATGGACTATCACATGCAATTTCAGAAATCTCCTTCCTTCTCCAAAAGTTTGGACTATCATATGCAATTTATGGATTTCTTTTCCTTCTCTAAAAATATGGACTATCATATGCAATTTCTGGAATTTCTTTACTTTCTCCAAAAACGTGGACTATCATATGCAATATCTGGAATTTATTTCCCTTCTCCAAAAACGTGAACTATCTTTTGCAATTTCTGAAAATTCTTTACCCTCTCCAAAAACATGGACTATCATATGCAATTTCTGAAATTTCTTTACCTTCTCCAAAAACGTGGACTATCATATACAATTTCTGAAATTTTTTTCCCTTCTCCAAAAGTGTGGGATATCATATGCAATTTCGAAAATTTCTTTACCTTCTCCAAAAACGTGGACTATCATATGCTATTTCAGAAAATTCTTTCCCTTCTCCAAAAACGTGGACTATCATATGCAATTTATGGAACTTCTTTACTTTCTTCAAAAACGTGGACTATCATATGCAATTTCTGAAATTTCTTTACCTTCTCCAAAAACGTGGACTATCATATACAATTTCAGAAATTTCTTTTCCTTCTCCAAAAGTGTGGACTATCATATGCAATTTCGAAAATATCTTTACCCTCTTTAAAAACGTGGACTATCATATGCTGTTTCGGAAGTTTCTTTCCCTTCTCCAAAAGCGTGGACTATCATATACAATTTCTGATATTTCTTTACCTTCTCCAAAAACGTGGACTATCATATACAATTTCTGAAATTTCTTTCCCTTCTCCAAAAGTGTGGACTATCATATGCAATTTCGAAAATATCTTTTCCTTCTTTAAAAACGTGGACTATCATATGCTATTTCGGAAATTTCTTTCCCTTTTCCAAAAGCGTGGACTATCATATGTTATTTCGGAAATTTCTTTACCTTTTCGAAAAACGTGGACTATCATATACAATTTCTGAAATTTATTTCCCTTCTCCAAAAACATGGTCTATCATATGCAATTTTTGAAATATCTTTCCTTCTCGAAAAACGTGTACTATCATATGCAATTTCAGAAATTTCTTTACCTTCTCCAAAAACGTGGACTATCATATGCCATTTCTGGAATGTCTTTCCCATCTCCAAAAATGTGGACTATCATATGCAATCTCTGGAATTTCTTTTTCTTCTCCAAAAACGTGTACTATTATATTTAATTTAGAAAATTTCTTTACCTTCCCCAAAAAAGTGGACTATCATATGCAATTTCTAGAATTTATTTCCGTTTTCCAAAAACGTGGACTATCACATGCACTTTCTGAAATCTCTTTTCTTTCTCCAAAAGCTTGGACTATCATATGGAATTTTTGGAATTTATTTTCCTTCTTTAAAAAGGTGGATTATCATATGCAATTTTTGGAATTTATTTTCCTTCTCCAAAAACGTGGACTATCATATGCAATTTCTGGAATTTCTTTCCCTTCGCCAAAAACGTGGACTATCATATGCAATTTCTGAAATTTCTTTACCTTCTTCAAAAACGTGGATTATCATATATAATTTCTGAAATTTCTTTACCTTCTCCAAAAACGTGGTCTATCATATGCAATTTTTGGAATATCCTTCCTTCTCGAAAAACGTGTACTATCATATGCAATTTCAGAAATTTCATTACCTTCTCCAAAAACATGGACTATCAAATGCAATTTCTGGAATGTCTTTCCCTTCTCCAAAAATGTGGACTATCATATGCAATCTCTGGAATTTCTTTTCCTTCTCCAAAAACGTGGACTATCA